>NC_136010.1:1216588-1264088 GCF_048128805.1 Centroberyx gerrardi
AGCAGCTGCTGTCCAGTCTGACGTCCAGCAGGAGGATCAGAGCTAATTACAGTTAATTACCGTTAACTTGTGTTAATTAGAGTTAATTAAATGGCCTCGTTATCCTGCTCACCTCCTCGCTCTGTCAGTGAAATGCTGTTCAGCTGCTGCTCTGACAGACATGTTCGCCTCTTCAGTGCCTGGTTTGGTTTTAACCTGAAGCTTCACCACAGGAACCAGTCACACCAGTCTGTTACCATGACAACCTGGACAAAGTCCAGTGATGAGTCAGCTATGAAAAACTCCTGACCTGAAAATGATGACAAAACATCTGACAGGCAGGCGGTTATTAGTTCGACTGATTTGGTTTTTTGGACTGAAGCTGCTGCTCTTCTGTATATTCAATATATTTGAATTTGATCATTTTCATGCCCAAACATGTAAATCTAATATTCAGTGTTTCCATCAAAATGTTGTTTTTGTCAGGGTGGAGAAGAGCATCATGGGACACTAAAAGTCTCCACTGCCCCGGCCCGCCTGCCACGTCAGAACAGACAAGTGGCATTGAAGTTATTTCACAATATTACCATATTGATAGTCTCATATCATGATATCCATATTATACCATATATCAGCTCTACACCCCCAAAATCTTTCCTGTTTTTCTCCACTGTCAGCTACACATCACCAGCAGAACCAGCAGAACCAGCAGAACCAGCAGAACCAGCAGAACCAGCAGCAGCTCCGTGTTCCACCTGCAGAACAGTCCGAGTCTGGTTCTGTCAGTCTGAGCAGGATCCGCTCCTCTGGTTCTGTATTCCAACTCACAACATCCAAGACTCGATATGAGACTCAGATCAGAACTGTGCTTCAGCTTCAGCTCTTCAGACAGGCAGTAAACACATGATTACAGATGTAAACAATGTGTCTGTAAATATAATTAGACAACAGGTAGTTCCGACCAAGCAATCTGATTGGTCAACGTGATCAAATCAGCATGACAGCACACCTGGCCGCGCTCATCACTAAAAATATTACTCCGCCATATATTATTATCATGGGCGTAGGAAGCATTGAAAATGTGGGTGGGACAATCTAACGGGGTCTGGGCGTCCTCCCCCAGAACATTTGTAACAGAGTAGATGTCATTTCCTGTATTCTGGTGCCTTTTAACAAGCGGTTTGATACTTTTCTCTGGCTATACTAGCATGAGAACAATTCTGGGTACATTTTGTAATTTCATCCAGAGGAAGTGGTTCGCCCCAGATCACATATTTGAAGATATTAAAAAGCTAAAAGTACAGAAATTGATTCGATGACTAATTCAGAGCCATCTTTAATAATAACCACTCATTGTTTATTTAAACTTGAGGATCTCTTTATGCTTGCATGCAATTGCAATTTCTGTTAAATGAATTTCTTTAATGTTATCAAATCAATGAGTAAAGTGGAGAGGACAACTGTAGTCAAAGTGCCCCTCTGCATTCTCCAATAAACTACATTCATCTTCAAATCATTTCTACTAATATGAAGAATCACCAGGACCTGAGGCCATGAGCCAGCCAGGCTTTTATTTGTCAAAACGGGGAGCGCCTGGCCATTACAAGGGACAACTAGAACTATATTGTTGGTTCCATCTCAGAGACAACGATAAAACATTTTCAACCAATCAAACTAAAGTTCTACAAAGAAGGGATGGAGAGTTCAGTAGTTCCCTGCAGTGATGCTGCTGAGGAACTGATGACAGAAGTCCAGAGGAACAAAGACCATCGCCTCGAAAAATGTTGAACAGAAACGTGACGAACCGGTCGGGATGGGAACAGCTCTTGGGATTAGCGGTAAGGCTGTTTACTGACCTGGAAGCTCGTTAAATCGCTACCTTTTGCTAGCATGATGCTAAGAAAATAGCATAATCTCTTGGCCAACCTGACCGCAAATGCGCTATTATCGCTATTATGTTTTCAATATGACCGGGAGGTAAAAACGTGTCTCCAGCATCCTGTTGAACCCGTTCAGCCACGGTGACGTTCAGGTGTTTCTCTCAACACGGCTACAGGAGACTTTACTCTCTGATCCACAGTAGATGTGTTCAGAGTCTCCTGCTGGTAAAGAAATGAACAGCTTCACTTGGTGACCATTAGTACCGTTAGCTCTCATATAAACAAAGCACAATAATGTCATGAAAGCGCCATAAAAGAGCATTATTATCTGCCATCTCCTGTCTCTTTTGCGGCAATGCATGAACCCAAATTCTGATTCGAATCCGGCCCGCGGTCATTTGCTGCCTGTCCTCCCCTCTCTCTCTCCCATACCTTCCTGTCTCTCTCTCACACTATCTCTCTGTCAATAAAGCATAAAATGCCAAAAATAAAATCTTAAAAAAAAAAAAGTAATCATGCTCCATTTTTTCTCTGAATATTCGTTGCCGATATCGTTGCAGTGTGAACGCTTGACAGCATATCGTTATAGTTTATAGTTATCTTTATAGTTGTCGCTCTAAGTGTGAACGGGCCTTAACTCAGCTACCTGGCATCCGGCATCAATGACTAGCTAACGTTAGCGGCGCGCTCGTGTGTGTGTGTGTGTGTGTGTGTGCGTGCGTGCTATGTGAGAATCTGCCTGGGTGCAAGGTAGCAGTGAAAACGTGGTTTGGAGTTTCATTGATTTGGGCATTCTCTCAATAAGTGGAATGGATTTGATACTGAAGCGCTGACACAGCGCTCTGAAAAGAGCCGAGTGGACAGACCGATGCACTGATTTTCGACACGGTAAAAACATGGTGAAAGTGGGGGGGTCTAAACTAATCATTTTAAAAAGTATAATATACTTTACTCATATAATAGCTGCGACGCCCATGATTATTATACAATATATTTAAATATAACTCTGTTCAGCCTTGATGTTACTAGACGCAGTAGCTAAATCTGTCCATGGAAAAAATCTTTTTTTCAGCACATATCTTAGTTACAACAAGATTGAGCTAGCAAGGCAGTTTTGTGTTTATATGTGTGGTATTTATTCAGTTTGGGAAATCCCACGATCTCCAGAAAGCATTAGCTCAGGTTGGCTGGCTGACTCAGCAGGGATGTGAAGTCGTCTCTGTTGCTAGGTGGTTGCTAAGGCTCGGCCTACTTGCTGGAGTAGTAAACTAGGTTTCATTACATAGGAGTCTACTGACGTGACTGATTGTTTTCCAGTTATTAGTCAGACCCCATGTATTTCCAGGGAAATGGAGATAACACCAGCAAAAAGTTTTTTATTTTGAGAGCGAATTGCCCCACAATATGAATACATTTTGATTATATCTATTATTTTGTTGGTAACCGCTGTATAATCGCAATATTACACTCGAGGGTGAGCTTTACCGTCATTATTGGCACGACAGTGATGCGGTCAGGAGCACCTGACCCTCTCGTGTAATATTGCTTAAATAAATCAGCAGCAAAGACGTCCATCTTTGTTTCTGTCATTTCCCCCAGAAGATTCAGTTTAAGACCAGGGGGCGACCGATATGGATTTTCAGGGCCGATACCGATATTAATTATTAGTAATCAAGGAGACCGATAACCGATATTTGGGGCTGATATACATTTGCAGTAAAAATTAAATGCCTTTAAACATGCAGTTAATTTAATACTAGAAAACTTTATATTTAGAAAAATAAAGTGCAGGGAGCTCCGAGCAGCATTTCTTGTAAACTGAACAGAACTGAACTGAACTCCCTATTTATTTTATCGGCAATCATATCAGACAAAATAATGATTCCGATAATTGGAAAAATGATGAATATCGGCTGTGATCAGCGGCCCGGCCGGTAGGTAGACCCGTGTTTCAGACTCAGATGGTCCGGGACCCTCAGATGGTCCGGGACCCTCAGATGGTCCGGGACCCTCAGATGGTCCGGGACCCTCAGGCCCTGCGGAGCTGGTCTGTCCGGACAGACGGAAACTTCCAGTCTGTAAACAGAAAGTGAAACTGCTGAGCGGACGAACCTGCGGCGAGCCGTCGGGGGTTTTGGAGAGACGAGGAGATCTTCTGACCTTCAGTCCAGATCCTGGAGGATCCGCTCCAGACTGCATGATGTTCCTCTGTCTGATCCAACCTGAAACATAGCAGGTCGACTCAGTACTGGTAGTAGTACTGGTCCTGCATACTGCTAAACTATATATATATACAGTATATCTGTTGTAGGAGCTATTTCATTAGTTTGATTATTTTATTATTATTATTTGTTATTTTTGCATTTTTTTGTATTTTATTTTTGTAGACACTAGGGGCGCTAAGCACCAGACCGAGCACTTGTTGGGTGAATGGCAGGATTAAGGATAAAGGTATCAGGTGATGAACCAGGAAGGGACAAGGTTTTTTACCAGAGCAAGAGAGAGGCGGCATGATGAACACATGTATGTTTGCTTTTGAACTGGAAAAATAAAATCAACCTAAACGTGGATCTTGCCTGGACAATGGACTTCTTAAACTGCCTGAGTACAACCCAACTGAAATGTGCATCAGTGGCCTTTTGTCGTAAGTTTTATTTTGAAGAAAATCCTTTTGACAAGTAGCCAGTACACCTGTAACCCATCTGTAGTGATGTGAGCAGCAGAGTCACAGCTGCACAACTATTATTAAAATAATACAATTTCTTACAATTACAATCTTATTGAATTATTAAGTAATAATTTTGCAGGACTGGCCTGGATGAAAGTGGAGCAAACCTTCCTGGATAAATAATGGTAAAATAAAATAATAATAATAATAATAATAATGTGTTGTTGTTGTTTCCTATAACACACAGCAGACTGAGGCCAATATTCAGCAGAGCAACAGAATAATTCTGAGAGGAAGACGAAGAGGAGAGAGGAGGAGAGAAAGGAAGAGGAAGAGGAGAGAGGAGGAGAGAAAGGAAGGGGAAGAGGAGAGAGGAGAGAAAGGAGGAGAGAGGAGGAGAGAAAGGAAGAGGAAGAGGAGAGGAGGAAAGAAAGGAGGAGGAGGAGGAGAGAAAGGAAGAGGAAGAGGAGAGAGGAGGAGAGAAAGGAAGGGGAAGAGGAGAGAGGAGAGAAAGGAGGAGGAGAGAGGAGGAGAGAAAGGAAGAGGAAGAGGAGAGAGGAGGAAAGAAAGGAGGAGGAGGAGAGAAAGGAAGAGCAAGAGGAGAGAGGAGGAGAGAAAGGAAGAGGAAGAGGAGAGAGGAGGAGAGAAAGGAAGAGGAAGAGGAGAGAGGAGGAAAGAAAGGAGGAGGAGAGAAAGGAAGAGGAAGAGGAGAGAGGAGGAAAGAAAGGAGGAAGAGGAGAGAGGAGGAGAGAAAGGAGGAGGAGGAGGAGAGAGGAGAGAAAGGAAGAGGAAGAGGAGAGAGGAGGAGAGAAAGGAAGAGGAGAGAGGAGGAGAGAAAGGAAGAGGAAGAGGAGAGAGGAGGAGAGAAAGGAAGAGGAGGAGGAGAGAGGAGAGAAAGGAAGAGGAAGAGGAGAGAGGAGGAGAAAGGAAGAGGAGAGAGGAGGAGAGAAAGGAAGAGGAGAGAGGAGGAGAGAAAGGAAGAGGAAGAGGAGAGAGGAGGAGAGAAAGGAAGAGGAAGAGGAGAGAGGAGGAGAGAAAGGAAGAGGAAGAGGAGAGAGGAGGAGAGAAAGGAAGAGGAAGAGGAAGAGGAGGAGGAGGAAGAGTGTTTTGCAGCAGTGTGTGCTGTCTGACAGAAACACACTGAACAGAATATAACATGTGGATGGACCGGGTCTCTGACACACTGAACAGAATATAACATGTGGATGGACCGGGTCTCTGACACACTGAACAGAATATAACATGTGGATGGACCGGGTCTCTGACACACTGAACAGAATATAACATGTGGATGGACCGGGTCTCTGACGGTCTGTTTCTGTTTCAGTGTGCAGCCGCTGCCCGGCTAACCTGTTAGCCTGCTAGCTGCTAGCTAACTCTCCCTCAGACTGAGCTGAAACAGCCGCTACAAACTTAAACCTTCCGCAGACAGACAGACAGACAGGAGGCAGACAGACAGGAGGCAGACAGCAGACAGAAAGACAGACAGACAGAAAGACAGACAGACAGACAGAAAGACAGACAGACAGGAAGACAGACAGACAGACAGGCCGTCAGCAGTCTGTCAGCAGGCAGAAATAAAACATAACAAACTGTAGATTCACTTACAGCTGGTTTCAGGAAGCCTGCTGAGCGCGAACTGACAAACACAACCGTCGCAGTGAAAACACGTCATCACGAAGGGGTTAGTGTCGGGGGCGCAGCCCGATGACGTCACATTGTCTCCTTATTGAGGTTAACTGTTTGGGGTAAACAACTAGAAAAGTCATATTATACTAATAATAATAACAATATAACAGTGATAACTGGAAAAGAACTGGTAGCTGTTTGCTTCAAAGGTTGATGCTTGAAAGGTTAACAATGACAACAACAATATGATGATAATAATAATAAGAAGAAGTAATTTTACTTTGTGACAGTTTTGAAAAGTGCTGTAGGAATAAAGTGATAATAATAATAATAATAATAATAATAATAATAATAATAATAATCATTTTCTCCACAGAGACTAAAAGAGGCTTAAAGAGAAGAAACAAATCCGACATTAGGAAAATGTTTTAATAGACGATAAAAGGCTGAAACATCAGTTTGGCTACAACAAGATTAACAGACTGAGACACAACAGCATGATAAAAAAATAAAAATATGGTAAAAAAAACAACATCATTATAAAGCCAATACTGTGATACAAAACAATAGTATGATTTAAAAAAACAATATTGTGATAAAAACCAACAGTGCCATAAAAAGGTAACGGATAACAGATTTACTGCTGTTCCACAAAAACCATGTAGCTGCAAATTTAGTGTTTTTCTGCTTTCTATCTTGAATATAAAGTCTCTGAAACCTGTTTACACCTGGTGAAACCTGGTGAAACCTGTTTACACCTGGTGAAACCTGTTTACACCTGGTGAAACCTGTTTAAACCCGTTTACACCTGGTGAAACCTGTTTACACCTGGTGAAACCTGTTTAAAACCCGTTTACACCTGGTGAAACCTGTTTAAACCCGTTTACACCTGGTGAAACCTGTTTACACCTGGTGAAACCGGGTTTAAACCTGGTGAAACCTGTTTAAACCCGTTTACACCTGGTGAAACCTGTTTACACCTGGTGAAACCTGTTTAAACCCGTTTACACCTGGTGAAACCTGTTTACACCTGGTGAAACCGGGTTTAAACCCTGGTGAAACCTGTTTAAACCTGTTTACACCTGGTGAAACCTGTTTAAACCCGTTTACACCTGGTGAAACCTGTTTACACCTGGTGAAACCTGTTTAAACCCGTTTACACCTGGTGAAACCTGTTTAAACCTGTTTACACCTAGTGAAACCTGTTTACACCTGGTGAAACCGGGTTTAAACCTGGTGAAACCTGTTTAAACCTGGTGAAACCTGTTCATACCTGTTTACACCTGGTGAAACCTGTTCAAACCTGTTTACACCTGGTGAAACCTGTTTAAACCTGTTTACACCTGGTGAACCCTGTTTAAACCTGTTTACACCTGGTGAAACCTGTTTAAACCTGTTTACACCTGGTGAAACCTGTTTAAACCTGTTTACACCTGGTGAAACCTGTTTATACCTGGTGAAACCTGTTTACACCTGGTGAAACCTGTGTAAACCTGTTTACACCTGGTGAGACCTGTTTACACCTGGTGAAACCTGTTTAAACCTGTTTACACCTGGTGAGACCTGTTTACACCTGGTGAAACCTGTTTAAACCTGTTTACACCTGGTGAGACCTGTTTACACCTGGTGAAACCTGTTTAAACCTGTTTACACCTGGTGAGACCTGTTTAAACCTGTTTACACCTGGTGAAACCTGTTTAAACCTGTTTACACCTGGTGAGACCTGTTTACACCTGGTGAAACCTGTTTAAACCTGTTTACACCTGGTGAGACCTGTTTACACCTGGTGAAACCTGTTCAAACCTGTTTACACCCGGTGAAACCTGTTTAAACCTGTTTACACCTGGTGAGACCTGTTTACACCCGGTGAAACCTGTTTAAACCTGTTTACACCTGGTGAAACCTCTTATAGCCCATTTAGTCACACCTGTTAAAACTGGTTTTAACCTGTTAAAACCTGTTCAGACCTGGTAAAACCGGTTTAAACCGGTCTAAAACCTGGTAAAACTTTCTGTTCACTTCTTCATTCCTGGAAAAGGTTTTGCAGCTCTGTGGTTTCCTCTGACAGAACTGACGTGGAAAAAGCCGCTGGACGGACGGGACGACGGTTTCCATGGCAACTCCAGTCTGACTACAGTTCAACTACACCGTAATACATCAACACACATTTAACTACAGCGACACCGGAGGCTGCAGGGCCGAGGAGAGAGAGACCGCGGTGTCTGTCTCTCCACCTGTCTGTCTGTCTCTCTCCTGTCTATCTGTCCTTGGCAGAGAGAGAGAGAGAGAGAGAGAGACAGAGAGGGAGAGAGAGAGAGACAGAGAGGGAGAGAGAGAGAGAGAGGGAGAGAGAGAGAGAGACGGCGAGAGAGAGAGAGGCAGACAGAAAGGGTTAGCCATGTCAGCTAGCTCATTCATTTCAATTGGAAATGTGAACAAAATGTAAAAAACAAAAGCTAAAACTGATGAATTTTACAGACAGACAGACAGACAGACAGACGGGCAGACAGACAGACAGACAGAGAGACGGGCAGACAGACAGACGGGCAGACAGACAGACAGACAGAGAGACGGGCAGACAGACAGACAGACAGACAGACAGACAGGCAGACCAGCCTGCTGCAGGATGGAGTCTGTACAGGTGTGTGAGGGGCAGGTGAAGGCTCTCAGGTGGAGCAGCCTGCTGCAGGATGGCAGTAATGGATGTTCTGTGTGTGTGTGTGTGTGTGTGTGTGTGTGTGGGGGGGGGGGGGGGGGGGGGGGGGGGGGGGGAGTTGTTTTTAACCTTTTGATTTTAATATGGAAGAGCTGTTAGTTATTGTTGTTAAAGTAGGCTGTGTTTTTTTGAGTGGGTGGGTTTCTCTTTTTCTTTTTGTTTGAATCTTTGATGTTTTGGTGTTGTTGCTTGTAAACAAAATGCTGCGTATCCTGATTTAGGATCCGTTCTGTTTTGTACGCTGAAGAGGTCAATAATGTAGTTTTTGATATTCAAATTCTCTTTCTCTCTCTCTCTCTATCTGTCTCTCTCTTCCTCTTCCTCTCTCTCTGCCCCTCCTCCCTCCCCCTCTCTCTCCCTCTCTCTATCTCTCTATCTGTCTCTTTCTTCCTCTTCCTCTCTCTCTGCCTCCTCCTCTCTCCTCTCTATCTGTCTCTCTCTTCCTCTTCCTCTCTCTCTGCCCCTCCTCCCTCCCCCTCTCTCTCCCTCTCTCTATCTCTCTATCTGTCTCTCTTTCTCTTCCTCTCTCTCTGCCCCTCCTCCCTCTCCCTCTCTATCTGTCTCTCTCTTCCTCTTCCTCTCTCTCTGCCCCTCCTCCCTCCCCCTCTCTCTCCCTCTCTCTCTCTCTCTATCTGTCTCTTTCTTCCTCTTCCTCTCTCTCTGCCCCTCCTCCCTCTCCCTCTCTATCTGTCTCTCTCTTCCTCTTCCTCTCTCTCTGCCCCTCCTCCCTCTCCCTCTCTCTCTCTATCTGTCTCTCTCTCTCTTCCTCCCTCCCTCCTCTCTCTCTCTCTCTCTATCTGTCTCTCTCTTCCTCTTCCTCTCTCTCTGCCCCTCCTCCCTCCCCCTCTCTCTCCCTCTCTCTATCTCTCTATCTGTCTCTTTCTTCCTCTTCCTCTCTCTCTGCCCCTCCTCCCTCTCCCTCTCTATCTGTCTCTTTCTTCCTCTTCCTCTCTCTCTGCCCCTCCTCCCTCTCCCTCTCTATCTGTCTCTCTCTTCCTCTTCCTCTCTCTCTGCCCCTCCTCCCTCCCCCTCTCTCTCCCTCTCTCTCTCTCTCTATCTGTCTCTTTCTTCCTCTTCCTCTCTCTCTGCCCCTCCTCCCTCTCCCTCTCTATCTGTCTCTCTCTTCCTCTTCCTCTCTCTCTGCCCCTCCTCCCTCTCCCTCTCTCTCTCTATCTGTCTCTCTCTCTCTTCCTCCCTCCCTCCTCTCTCTCTCTCTCTCTATCTGTCTCTCTCTTCCTCTTCCTCTCTCTCTGCCCCTCCTCCCTCCCCCTCTCTCTCCCTCTCTCTATCTCTCTATCTGTCTCTTTCTTCCTCTTCCTCTCTCTCTGCCCCTCCTCCCTCTCCCTCTCTATCTGTCTCTCTCTTCCTCTTCCTCTCTCTCTGCCCCTCCTCCCTCTCCCTCTCTCTCTCTATCTGTCTCTCTCTCTCTTCCTCCCTCCCTCCTCTCTCTCTCTCTCTCTATCTGTCTCTCTCTTCCTCTTCCTCTCTCTCTGCCCCTCCTCCCTCCCCCTCTCTCTCCCTCTCTCTATCTCTCTATCTGTCTCTCTCTTCCTCTTCCTCTCTCTCTGCCCCTCCTCCCTCTCCCTCTCTCTCTCTATCTGTCTCTCTCTCTCTTCCTCCCTCCCTCCTCTCTCTCTCTCTCTCTATCTGTCTCTCTCTTCCTCTTCCTCTCTCTCTGCCCCTCCTCCCTCCCTCCCTCCCTCCCTCCCTCTCTCTCTCTCTTAGTTTCACTTTCACTTCTCATCGTGTCACAGATGATTTTCTCCACCAAAAGGTATTGTAATCATCAGTTTCCATGACAGTTTCCAGTGTATTTTCCTTTCCTGCCTCTCTCAGCAGATCTTGTATGTGACTGTTACCGCCTGCCGTTAGCTTATTTACACTAGAAGAGGAAATCTACAACTCAGCCGTTAAAGGTTTGTCTGTGTGAAAACCGGATGTTTAGCTTCAAAACACAACTCGACGCTCTTCTAACGGGTTTCCAACATGTTAGTGTTAGTGTGTTCATGTTCAAATCTAAATCTACTAAAAGTAGAAGTAGTTAGTAATTAGTTGTGTTGCTTTCTGCCTGCAGGTTTGAGGGAAAAAGCTTCAGTTCCCTTTGACTCTCACTAGCAGCCAGCGATGCTAACAGGAGGCTTTCTGACCATTTCTTAACAAAAACACCAGTTAAAATAAGCTTTATCACACTAGTTCAGTATTAATGATGTTGTGGAAACGATCTTTTCATGTCTTATATTTACTTATTTAACCAGGCTGCTTTCACTGACTTGCTGCTTCAAGGCAGACCGGGCCAAGGAAGACAAATATGAAAGATAAAACAATACAGACGTTAAAATACAAGAAATGTCACAGAAAATAAAGTGCAAAGTAAAACAATGTCATCAAAAGACAGTAAAATCAGAAGAGTTTAACTTCCTGTCACGTGCTCCACCTCGGCAGGAAACGTTTCATTTTGTGTGACGTCAGACAGATTTTAGATCGACTCTCATTCTCGCTGTCATTGAATTTTAAAGCGATATAAATTTCTCCTCCTCCATCATTACATCTGTGTGTGCTGCTCTGCTGTTTAGTTGACTGTAGATGATGTGGTTAATGTCTCCATCTAGTGGACACACAGTAGAACTACATCACCTGATCTGTGGTCTGTGCCTCAGACCTGGTTTCTGGCCTCAGGTTAGACCGGTTTGGTGTCAGACTGATGTTTCTAGACTTTGATAGTGAAGTTATGAGGAAGTGACAGCAGCCTCAGATCAAACGAACACAGACACCCAGAACTGACGAAGGAGAATAAGCAGCGTCTTCTCTGTCAGTGTTTCCTCTACAGATGAAGGCAGAACGTCTCTGGATGTGAATTCACCAGGCAAACATCTTCCAAGGTAACATTACTGTTTGATGAATACAGCAGCTGACATTGTATGATGTGACTGTACAGTCGACTGTTGTAAGACAAGCTGCTAAAGTCTTTCAAATCACCTGCTGCTTGCAGATGGCGTTCATAGTGCCATAATATCCAACATTTGTTCCCTTTGTGGCCATAAAGAACATTTTGTTTTATTTGTGACTTTTAGTGGAAGCCTGATAAACTCTAGTTAGGTTGTAATCTCAATTCACTGCACTGGTGAAATATGCAGGAAGTGTCAGAACTAGTGTGAAAGCTCAGACACATGTTGTGTTTCTGTTGATACGCTGTGTACAAAACACTACAACCTCCACAAAACTGAGGTTCACTCCCTTTCACACTAAAACCTCTTGAACCTTTAAAGTCTCAGTCGTCCCCAAGGCTGAAAAATCCTCCTGTCTGTATAAACCTGCTCAGTTCATCTGTTGGAGAGAGCAGGTCTTCCTGCTGTTTTCTACATTCATACATTCAGCTGATGGTTCAATACACAATACTGGGTTCACTGTTTCATATTGTCCCGATAAAATCTGAGTCAGTAAGTAAGTAATCTGAGTCTGATCTCAGTCAAATCTGAATGAAGACAATTACAACTGACAAAATCCATTTTAGTAAAAAAAACAGTAAAGTATTGATCTGCACAACCAGGGAAAGGTCTGACTATAAAAGTAGTATAAAGAGAAACAACTCAGAGCTGTAAAACTATATTTAAGACTCAATCACAACATTTAACAGATACCAGACTGGAGTTTTTTATTGTGACGTGTGCAGCGTGTTGCTTGTGTTTCTGTTAGCCAAGGCTCTCTTAATACTTCAAACACTCTTTGTCTTGTCAGTATTTGTCTTTTTGACGTTTTCTTCATTAACTGGATTCATTTTGTTGAATCCAACACTCAGTGTGTATTTGTCATTTTACAGTCAGGAATGGTCCCAACAGCAGAAGTGATATATCCTGTAATGAAACCTTGTTGTAATGGATCAGTCCAGCTAACAGCATGTTGGGTGTGTTTGTGTAAAGGTGTTCGCTCTACTATGAGTCAGTCTGAGGAGAGAGAGGAGGGGCTCCCTCCCTCTAAAACCACTCTGTCTGGGGAACATGACAGCCGGACCAAAGCTAAGAGGTAAGATGAGGATCTCTAACTGTCCATGACTGTTCTCCATCTCAGAGCTCAGCAGTGAAATCATTACAGCATCATTATTCAGAGTAAAAGCTCTGTCTCTGTTGTGTTGAAGCCCAGTCCAGCAGGAGAGACCAGACTCCCCTGAACCCAGCTGTGTGTCCATGAAGAGCGACCAGTCTATGGGTCAACCTATTTGTTTTAAAAGACAACGTCCTTCTGAAACAACGTAGGTCAACATGTTACTATATAATGTTAGCTTTAACAAAGCATTATAAAGAACAAATCCCCTCTGAAGAGAGTAAGATATTAACAATAATATGTAACATTGCTCTTGTTTTTTAACCTTTTTCATGTAGAGAAAGTTTGTCAGCTACAATAGCAGCTGTTGAGGAAGAGGAGAACGTTTCTCATTCACTCTCCTCACAGATTTTCTATCAAAATCCTGCTTCACTTCAGGTTCAAACTGCCCTTCTTTTGTCAATCCTGTTTCTATCAGGATCCAGCAGGAGAGACCAGACTCCCCTGAACCCAGCTGTGTGTCCATGAAGAGTGACCGGTCTATTAATAGCCTTATTGACTTCAAAGATGGACAGCACTCTGCTGAGCAAAGGTAAGAATTTAAAACAGATGAGTTTGTTGTTATCCATCTCTCCTGAGAAGAGGCATCAAGTCATGAGATATAGAATTGGTCCGGTCCTTCATACTCTGTTGGTTTAGTTTCCTCTTTCAAAACATCACATCCAGTAATCAGAGCTGGCTTTCCTGATGTACAGTATGTAACGATGCATCTTGAAAACTCACAACACTTCAAGACGGTCCTTGAAATTTGTACGTTTCCCAAAGGAAGTCATGATGACAAATTTTCAAGATCTCCTTGAAGACCAACTTCAAGAATCATAAAGCATCACAGGTGGATTCAAGGAATCATCAATTTTCTGAGCTGAAAGCATAACAAGTCGATTGAAGAAACCTTAATTTTAAAACAGATATAGTTTATATCCTCCAACAGTTCACTTTATCTTGTCACCTGTAGACTCTGAATGTATACTGTATACTTCTGTATATTATTTGTAATGCTGCCATTTCAGTAGAGCTGCGACTGACAGGCTGGTGTGTGATATCGACCCAGCTGAACATTATAGTTTCACCTGTTGAGGGAAAATATTTACTGAATTTGCAGGCTCATAAACTACAGTTTGTGTTGCTGGCCTGTTGCCTGGGATTTGGTCAGAACAAAATAACAGACTGCATATTAATGCAGACTAAAGGATATGTTCGAATTTGGTGTGGCCTAATAATAAATACATTGGTAAAAGATTGGTAGCATTATTTATGAATTCATTTATATATTTTGACAGTAAGGTTTGGGGCAAAAGGAAATGCCTCTAATGTTTTGATGTTGTGGAGCGCAGAGTTTAGGTTGGACAGTCTGTCTGCTGTAGGATCTCACCTTCACCGCTCCTGCAAAGAGACACTTGAAGTCTCACGACTAGATGAACGACACAGTTCGTGTGCTGCTGGAGTTGAGAGTTTTTTCAGGAAAGCTTCGTGAAATGAACGAATGTCTTGAAGAATGACTTGAAGATATACTTAGTGCTACGACCTGCTGTGGGAAAGACTCTCCAGAGAAACATTTACAGTGGAGTTCACCTTGTGTTTCTGCCAGGATTCATCAACACCTTTAACAACCTGTGTGTGTGTGTGTGTGTGTGTGTGTGTGTGTGTGTGTGTGTGTGTGTGTGTGTGTGTGTGTTGATATCTGGAGACCTAATTCTTAATGTTTTCTCCACAGAGTTCAGCAGCAAAGGAAAGAGGTTCCCAGTGGTCAGTCTGCCCAGGAGCATCAAACAGACCTGGACTCCATATTTATGGTGTCTAAATGTACAACAACAACAAATTCAGAAACTCTTGCTCCCATCTGCCAACGTGAACTGAAATCTCATCTGAAGGAGAAGTTTCAGTGTTTGTTTGAGGGGATTGCTAAAGCAGGAAACCCAACACTTCTGAATCAGATCTACACAGAGATTTACATCACAGAGGGAGGGAGTGGAGAGGTCAATGATGAACATGAGGTCAGACAGATTGAAGCAGCATCCAGGAAACCAGCGAGACCAGAAACAACAATCAAATGTGAAGACATCTTTAAACCCTTACCTGGAAGAGAGAAACCAACCAGAACATTGATGACAAAGGGAGTGGCTGGCATTGGGAAAACAGTCTTAACACAGAAGTTCACTCTGGACTGGGCTGAAGACAAAGCCAACCAGGATGTACAGTTCACATTTCTGTTCACTTTCCGAGAGCTGAATCTGCTGAAAGGGAAAAAGTACAGCTTGGTGGAACTTCTTCATCTCTTCTTTACTGAGACCAAAGAAGCAGGAATCTGCAGGTTTGACAAGTTCCAGGTTGTGTTCATCTTTGACGGTCTGGATGAGTGTCGACTTCCTCTAGACTTCCAGAACAACGAGATCCTGACTGATGTTACAGAGTCGACCTCAGTGGACGTGCTGCTGACAAACCTCATCAAGGGGAAACTGCTTCCCTCTGCTCGCCTCTGGATAACCACACGACCTGCAGCGGCCAATCAGATCCCTCCTGAGTGCGTTGACATGGTGACAGAGGTGAGAGGCTTCACTGACCCACAGAAGGAGGAGTACTTCAGGAAGAGATTCAGAGATGAGGAGCAGGCCAGCAGAATCATCTCCCACATCAAGACTTCACGAAGCCTCCACATCATGTGCCACATCCCAGTCTTCTGCTGGATCTCTGCTACAGTTCTGGACCATGTGTTGAAAACCAGAGAGAGAGGAGACCTGCCCAAGACCCTGACTGAGATGTACATCCACTTCCTGGTGGTTCAGTCCAAACGGGGGAACGTCAAGTATCATGGGAGAGCTGAGACAGATCCACTCTGGACTACAGAGAGCAGGGAGATGATTCTCTCTCTGGGAAAACTGGCTTTTGAGCAGCTGGAGAAAGGCAACCTGATCTTCTATGAAGCCGACCTGACAGAGTGTGGCATTGATATCAGAGCAGCCTCAGTGTACTCAGGAGTGTTCACACAGATCTTTAAAGAGGAGCGAGGGCTGTACCAGGTCCAGGACAAGGTCTTCTGCTTTGTCCATCTGAGCATTCAGGAGTTTCTGGCTGCTGTCTACATGTTCCACTGTCACACAAACAGGGATGAGAAGGTACTGAAGACATTCCTGAGAGAAGACTGGGGTAGATCTGATCTGGACATATTCCTGGAAGAAGACTGGGGTAGATCTGAAGACAGTGAACAATCCCTGGATGTCTTCCTGAAGAGAGCCATGGACAAATCCCTGGACAGTAAAAATGGCCACCTGGACCTCTTTGTCCGCTTCCTTCATGGCCTCTCACTGGAGTCCAGCCAGAGACTCTTAGGAGGCCTGCTGGGTCAGACAGAGAGCAGACCAGAAAGCATCCAGACAGCCATCAGCAACCTGAAGGAGATGAACACTGAAGATATCTCTCCTGACAGAAGCATCAACATCTTCCACTGTTTGGTGGAGATGAACGACCAGTCAGTACATCAGGAGATCCAACAGTTCCTGAAGTCAGACACCAGATCAGAGAAGGAACTCTCTGAGATCCACTGCTCAGCTCTGGCCTACATGCTGCAGATGTCAGAGGAGGTTCTGGATGTGTTGGACCTGGAGGCCTACAACACATCAGAGGAGGGACGATGGAGACTGATCCCAGCTGTGAGGAACTGCAGGAAGGCTCGGTTAGTCCTGATGTGAATACCAACAGTATAGAACAGTGTAGAGCGACCTTCATACCTGACACCATCAGAATTACAATAAAGATCTATAGTTCCTCAAACATACACACTATTAACTGTTGTTCTACATAGCAGTGGTACAGTGTCGGGCGTAACACGTTACAAAGTAATGTGTCACTGTAATCACATTACTTTTTCCTGTAACAGAGTAAAGTCTATACTGTTCCAGGTTCAGTTTCACATTCCAGTTACTGATCTAACAGATCGGTTGTTTCCTGAGTTTCAGTCTTTAGTCTAGTTCAACTCTTTATTGGTGTAATATCTATGAAAGATTCCCCTCGTCTTCTCCTGCCTTCAGCTCATGTCAGAAATATCAGAATCACAGAGAGCGACATGAACGAGCCGACAAAGTGGGAAATACGACTCGGAAAGTTGGAATTTAATGCTGTAGGCTCAAAACCTTAAAAGTAACTAAACCCCGACCAAATCTGTGGTGAAGCCGACTCTAATGGTGTCAGGCTGTTTTACTGAGTTGTTTTACCAGAAGTTGAACTGAAATCTCTATCATTTTTCATTCTTTTTTTAAACACTTTTTACAGAAATGCTTTCATATAATTGCATTTATGTATTCTTTTCTGTTTGGTTTCTGACTATATTATACATTAACCACTTTTGGAAAATTTCAAATTCTATGATGCAAATTATTGTCATTATTATCATCATTCTTATTATTATTATTAGTAGTAGTAGTAGTAGTATGCTGTATAAGTTTTGATTGGTATGTTAGTCTCAGCTGCTTTGATAATCATTTTACATGAAATCTGTAAACAGACTTTCTGGCTGTGAACTCTCAGAGACCTCAGCTCTGAAGTCCTGGTCTCAGCTCTGAAGTCCTGGTCTCAGCTCTGAAGTCCTGGTCTCAGATCTGAAGTCCTGGTCTCAGCTCTGAAGTCCTGGTCTCAGTTCTGAAGTCCTGGTCTCAGCTCTGAAGTCCTGGTCTCAGCTCTGAAGTCCTGGTCTCAGATCTGAAGTCCTGGTCTCAGCTCTGAAGTCCTGGTCTCAGCTCTGAAGTCCTGGTCTCAGTTCTGAAGTCCTGGTCTCAGATCTGAAGTCCTGGTCTCAGCTCTGAAGTCCTGGTCTCAGATCTGAAGTCCTGGTCTCAGCTCTGAAGCCCTGGTCTCAGATCTGAAGTCCTGGTCTCAGATCTGAAGTCCTGGTCTCAGCTCTGAAGTCCTGGTCTCAGATCTGAAGTCCAACTCCTCCTTTATTCTTTATTCAGATTGAGTGGCTGCAGCTTGTCAGAGACTCACTATGAAGTCCTGGTCTCAGCTCTGAAGTCCAACCCCTCCCATCTGAGAGAGCTGGACCTGAGTAACAACGACCTGCAGGATTCAGGACTGAAGCTGCTCTCTGCTGGACTGGAGAGTCCACACTGCAGACTGGAGACTCTCAGGTCAGACATCATATTTAATAATGTGCTGATATGAATATTATATGAATATTGTAATTTGAGGACGTCTGTATAGAGTCGATCCATCTGAAATCAGACAGGATCTGGTTTTAGAGGCTTAGATCTCAAATTCTCCTCATGTTGTTTTCTTTTGTATTCAAATGAATAACGATGAACTCTGTTGATGATATTCTCCGTAGTTTTAAAGATACAGGAGTCCAAATGGCTCCAAAATGGCCTCCATCTATTGGGGGCAAAACTTTGATGTGAGAGTGTTGGAGGCAATAAAGGAATTAAAGATCAGACTTTTATTGTGGTAATTACCCAGAACGTATAGAGACATAATCACCCAGGTATTGATCCAACTATGGATACACAATGTATTAAAGATATTTTCTTTTGTGTATCTTCAGGGATAAAAAGTCACATGTGTCCATATTAGTACACTCTGGTATCTTTCACTTTTTTTAATGCATATTTTGATGTAAAATGCACTTCGGACACCAGAGGCGTTGCACTTTGTAGGTGTTTCCACAGACTTAAAGGGATGTGAACTCTGGTAGCACCTTGGGTTGTGTCGCTTCCTTGACTTGATAAAACCCCCAAATCTGTGATTCACTCTCATCTGTTGCTCCGGTAGAGACGATTGGAGGGTTCGGGTTAAGTTAGGGTGAAGTTAGGGTCAAGTTAGGGTCAAGTTAGGGTTAAGTTAGGGTCCAGTTAGGGTTAAGTTAGGGTTAAGTTCTTGGTGGCTGCCCCATCCAACTCAAATTCTGCTTTTTATCACAATTATTTCCAGAGAAACTGCCATCTGAATATATTGTCCCAATAAAAAGTGGATTCTGGACCTTAACTAAACCTTTATTTATTTGAAACTACTTGGCATTCAGGGCCCAAACTGCAGATTTATTCATCTGGTCGGTTACAGAATGTGTTCAAGGAAAATGGACCAATCCTGAGACAGAGGTGTGACAGCCGGTCTGGTTTCAGATGGAAAGACTCTATAAGGCCGACATGATGCTGATCCACACTGACAACATGCTGAAGTCCACTGGATTATGAAACACTGGATTGTTGAAAGCTTTCAGGAATATTTTATTTTATAGCTACTTGCTTTATTCTTTATTCAGATTGAGGGGCTGCAGCTTGTCAGAGACTCACTGTGAAGTCCTGGTCTCAGCTCTGAAGTCCAACCCCTCCCATCTGAGAGAGCTGGACCTGAGTAACAACGACCTGCAGGATTCAGGACTGAAGCTGCTCTCTGCTGGACTGGAGAGTCCACACTGCAGACTGGAGACTCTCAGGTCAGACATCATATTTAATAATGTGCTGATATGAATATTATATGAATATTGTAATTTGAGGACGTCTGTATAGAGTCGATCCATCTGAAATCAGACAGGATCTGGTTTTAGAGGCTTAGATCTCAAATTCTCCTCATGTTGTTTTCTTTGCCTGAAGAAAAGTTGGATGTCTGTCCTGCTCTCTGTCCTTCTACAGAGTTTCCTCTGACACACTGATCCACATCCACACCTTCCACTCCACATTCACTGAACCACTCTACCCTGGGTTTAGGTTCTGGTCTGGGTCTGGTTCCTCAGTGTCTCTTGTCAGATAGAGGAGGGAGAGAGAAACACTCACACTGCTGACCAAGCACAGCTGCTGAAATGATGGTTACAGGATCACACACACACACACACACACACACACACACACACACACACAAGAAACTCTCTGCTCTGTGGCGTTCAGGAACCTGCAGTAACACAGGATTCTGCAGTTCTTTTGGTCCAAGTGGATTCAGGTCTTCCTTCAGTCAGCTTCTCTCTCCAGTAAGAAGTTACTAAGCAACAGGCGCTAAAAACTGCCATTGAGACACACACACACACACACACACACACACACACACACACACACACACACACACACACAAATTTTAAGAGCCATATCAATTCAGAAGCTTTATGTCAAATCAAGACATAGAAAAGCTTATCCATGCTTTTATATACAGCAGTTAGTTCAGGTCGAGCAATTTGATTGGACAAGAGGCATTCCATGAGTGCTGATGTACAGTATAACAGCACTCCCTCTCGTGTCATATTGCTTAAATAACTAGTAGATTAGACTACTGTAACCGCAGCTTCTCTGGTCTGCCAAAAAATATTATTAAAATAATATTAAGCGGCTACAACTTATTCAAAATGCTGCCGCTAGAATTCTGACTAAAACCAAAAAATCTGAACACATGACTCCAATTCTCAGGTCCCTGCACCGGCTCCCAGTTAAGCAAAGAATTGATTGTAAAATATTACTGCTTGTCTACAAATCACTCAATGGCCTAGGACCAAAATACATTTCCGACCTGCTCGCAGCCCATGAGCCCTCCAGAACACTCAGGCCAGCTGGGTCCGGACTATTAACCGTTCCAAGAGTCAGAACAAAACCTGGTGAGGCAGCATTCACTTACTATGCTGCATACACTGGAACAGACTTCCAGATGATCTCAGACATGCTCCGGCTGATTCCACTTTTATAGGCTTAAAACTTTTATGTTTTCCATTGCCTATAATTAAACTCTTAGCACTTTAACTCCCAATGTGTCTAAATATGTGTGTGCAGGTTTATGTATTTATCTGTATAGACAGAACTTTGATTTTTATACTGTAACACGCTTACTGATTTTATAATGTTGCTCTTGCTCTAACTTTTAACTTTCAGTGTTCAGAAACTGTTTTCTTACTTTTAATTCTCTTTTATTTTTTTTTATCTTATTCATCTCTGTTTTTATCTTTATATTTCGCTTTTAATCATGTAAAGCACTTTGAGTTGCCTTCTGAAGCCTTCCTGAGGGCCTGAGGTGCAGATTCACTATCATCTTTAAAACTCTTTGTAAAACACACTTTTATTGACTTGCTTTTGTGTCATTGTGTGTAATCTTTCTTGTCTCTCCTCACTTCTTCATCTTGTTTCTCGTGTTTATATTTTATATTATTATTTAAATCTACTTGTTTTTAAAGTGTTTCCTAATTTCTATCCACTTTATTTTCTTTTTTATGGCTCGTTGTGCAGCTGCTTTAGACCAGGCCTCATCAATACAGTCTGTCAGTAGAAATAACACAATAATGACATTAAATATAAGGGTCAGTTAGCCTCATCAATACAGTCTGTCAGTAGAAATAACACAATAATGACATTAAATATAAGGGTCAGTTAGCCTCATCAATACAGTCTGTCAGTAGAAATAACACAATAATGACATTAAATATAACAGAGTAACATCTCCACATGTCTTCTTGTCCTTCAGGCTGAGTGTCTGTCAGCTGTCAGAGAGAAGCTGTGAAGCTCTGGCCTCAGGTCTCAGCTCCCAGTCCTCTAGTCTGAGAGAGCTGGACCTGAGTAACAACGACCTGCAGGATTCAGGACTGAAGCTGCTCTCTGCTGGACTGGAGAGTCCACACTGTAGACTGGAGACTCTCAGGTCAGGATCACTGTTACTGTTCAACAGACCGTTTAAATTCTGCTTTACATGCACATTAATGTCAGAGAAAATACCTGAACTGTCATTTTCCTGCTGATGTGGTTTTTGAAAGCAGCTGAGAAACCAACATTCAGCTCTACTTTCTCTCCTCTGAGAGAATATTTCATTATTTCTCTCCTCACCGCCTCTGTTGGTGAAACCTGAAGTAAAGGACTTGTCAGATTCTGTCAAACTGAGTCCAGAACTGAAATGAAAACACAAACCTGATCCTGGGGTCAGCTGTTAATATTGGAGACAGTTTTTGTATTATAATAACTGATTTCAGAGCAGTTTATTCATGAGAAAATCCAACATGTTTTTAAACAAAGAGTTTCCACTGAGAGCTACGATCTGTTTTTCAGAAAACCTGTTCAAAAGCTGCAAAAGCTCAAAATAAACAATAAATAACAAACTATTAGTGCTGGGTGATGAAGCTGAAAATGTTATTACAATAAAAATGTTCATATCAGGCGATGTTGAGTTTTATCACAATATGTAAAATCACTATTTCTGTCGAATTTAAAGGGTCAATTTTGCTCCTGAATAAAAGTTGAATAGATCAGTCAACTTTCATTTAAAACACTTCTTTACTGCCAGAATAAAACTAAAATAATAATAATGATAAAAAGCAGGAGTGAAATGGTTTCTCAGTCTTATTTTCAACACTATAACCTCATATAATATTTAAATAAGAATAATGAAACAAAGCAGTGAAGTAAAAATCTGAACTACAAACTGGTCCGGCTGCATCTGGTCTTGGTCAGTAGATTATATTCTGCTTTTCAAATCAATAAGTCCATGTTGAAACTAAGTGGAATATTGATTTAACTGAAGCTACGTAAAACTCTACAGTGAAGGAAGTGATGAAATGTTGAATCCATCAATCTTCATGACTAAAACTAGGAAAACATGAGATGACCTGTCTAAATAAAGGTTTAATAATAATAATAATAATAATAATAACAAGGTCCAGGTTGAAAATAACCAGAGAGAAACTCTGCTGTGATCAATATTATTGAAAATGATCAAGCTGCTTTTATTTTGAAATCGAGGAAAATTTAACTTAGATAATTATCAATATTGTTTTATCATCCAGAACTACAAACTATACATCACTGTGTGTGTGTGTGTGTGTGTGTGTGTGTGTGTGTGTGTGTGTGTGTGTGTGTGTGCAGGCTGTCAGGCTGTCTGCTCACAGAGGAAGGCTGTGCTTCTCTGGCCTCAGCTCTGAGCTCCAACCCCTCCCATCTGAGAGAGCTGGACCTGAGCTACAATCATCCAGGAGCCTCAGGAGTGAAGCTGGTCTCTGCTGGACTGGAGGATCCACACCGGAGACCGGACTCTCTCAGGTACGGAGAGGCGGCGTCCGCTAGAAGGCCGAGAGTCGCGCACGCTAAATACGGCCGTCGCTCCTCGTCGGAGCTTCGTCCCGTTCGGTTCGCACGCGGTTCGGTTATTAAGGAGAGCGAAGCTTTCTACGACCGAACTCGCTACCCGAAACATTCAGGTGTCGATACCGAACCCGAGAGCGGATCCGGTCGGTCCGAGTAGCGCGAACCGGAACCGGACCGGACGGCCGCTCGTTACGTGACGTCGGGCTCGACGCTCGTTACGTTACGTAACTTTATCATCGTTCATTTGAAAGAGACGGAGGGAAGAGTTGAGACATTCTCACACTTTCTATCAGTCTGTTTCCTCAACACTGCAGTCGCTCCACCAGTTCTGTGTCTTGAGGCCGAACGTTGCGTCTCTTTAAAGTATCGAGTTCCTGAGGTGGAAGAAGAGAAACCACGCCGCTGTCGGTGGAGGTTTATTCAAATCTGATGGATAAACTGACGCCTCTGGTTACTGGTGTTACTGGTGTCCAGTAGACCGAAGACACAGGCGATGGGAGCCGCCATATTGGTCTGCAGTAAACGTTACTATGGTTACGGACATTATTTACAGGAGTGGAGTGACTCCTGTTGTTTATTGTTTAATGTTGAATGGAGGATATGAGTGACGGCGTCTGGAAAATCACTCATATGGAAGGTTATGAAGGTCATTTGTTCATTATCAAAGAGATTATGCTGTCTGACTTTATTTACCCCCCCCCCTCCCCCCCAGTGTGGACCATGATGCAGTGCGGTGGTTGAAACCAGGTCTGAGGAAGTGTAAGTGTGTATTTAGTTTGATTCATGAAAACAAAGCAGCACATTCAGTTTCTATTTAAATAGAGAACTCATGTGTGACATCTATTCATTCAAATCCTACTCTGAAAAAAGATGGCTGACAAAATGTGTCATCATGAAACTGAAGAAATGAACAGTCAATCTGTTAATAAATCAACAGATAATAAAACAACAGGTGTGTTAGATGAGAAGCTGCTGCTGTATTGAGTCTTGTTCTCTCATCAGATGCCTGTGAACTCACTCTGGACCCAAACACAGCACACAGAAACCTCTTCCTGTCTGAAGACAACAGAAAGGTGACAGAGGAGAGAGAGGAGCAGCCATATCCTGATCACCCAGAGAGATTTGACTGTCTTCAGCTGCTGTGTAGAAATGGTCTGACTGGTCGCTGTTACTGGGAGGTCGAGAGGGAAGGAGAGGTTTATATAGGAGTGACTTACAGAGGAATCAGTAGGAGAGGAGGGGGTGAAGACTGCAGGATTGGAGGGAATGAAAAGTCCTGGAGTCTGTTCTGCTCTGATAACAGTTACTCTGTCTGTCACAATAACAGAACAACAGCCATACCTCCCCCCTCCTCCTCTAACAGAGTAGCAGTGTATCTGGACTGGTCTGCTGGCTCTCTGTCCTTCTACACAGTTTCCTCTGACTCACTGATCCACATCCACACCTTCCACTCCACATTCACTGAACCACTCTATCCTGGGTTTGGGTTCTGGTCCTGGTCTGGGTCTGGTTTCTCAGTGTCTCTTGTCAGATAGAGGAGGGAGAGAGAAACACTCACACTGCTGACCAAAGACAGCTGCTGAGATGATAGTTCACTCTGTACAGGATCACACACACACACACACACACACACACACACACACACACATACATACGCACACACCCATACGTGCCATATGCTGTTTGTGCCTTTATGCTTGTTAGTTAGACCTATAGTTATAGTTGTATAATAGTTGTTGATTAACTGCAGTGTTATTGATTATTGATTGATATTGCTAAAGTTAAATAAACTCTGTTATACTTTTAAAGAGAAGTTGTCTGTGGTTCCTTGTGCATATGTGTTGTAATAACGGCTGGTTGTGAGGGCCTGTGTACGAATTCACCTTCACTGTTCACTCATAACTGTACAGTGGAACTGAAACACTCATCTGGGGTGAACAGCCATTCTGAGACTGTATTGAAGGTTCGGTTATTGGTCCCTGATTCCAGGGTGGTGCCCCGTTAATATTGACTCCCGTCAATAATTTTATGAATATAAATAATTTCACGATTATTAATTATTAATTGCTAATAACCAAACCTGCCCCTATCAAAGCCCAACACCCCTGTCCCGGGTCCACGGTGCGGTCCGTGTTTGACGAGCTCTCGCGAGCTCAGTTTTTAAGATAGAGCGGAGCGTAACGTAGCTCCAATGTCGGCGAAGTTTTTGACAAAGGTAAATGGGCATGACTATTTTCAAACGGGTCCCTTGACCTCTCGCATCAAGATATCTGAATGAAATTGGGCTCATTAGAACCGCAAGAGTCTTAGCTTTACAGCCATGTCTGACACATGTCAGCTACATCGGGTATATGAGCTCCAGGGTCCTAAAGACACAGAGTTCTGCATGCAGTGAAAAGATGTTATTCTCGCCTTTTTTTCTTTCCCTATTTCTGCACACTGTGGTACCTAAACAGTCATGGACTTGTAGAAATTGGGTATGGCTGCAAAGCTGAGACTCTTGTGGATCCAAAGAGCCCGATTGCATTCATGTGTGATGAAATATGGCCTCATAGTAACCATTTCAATGTGATGACAGCATTTTTTAAAACCTGACCTTACTGTATAAAATGACCTATTGTGAGCTGTAGGATAATCACAGCCTCATGAAACTCTAGACCCAGAATCTAGACACCTAGACCATTCAGAAACTGTATGGGACGTCCAGGCACATTGAAGATAAGTGGGTTTTTCTGAGCCATTTTCAGAAAATAGTGCTTGTCATGGTTGTTCATCTTAGAGTCTGTTGTTGATGATTGACAGGTTGAAATATCTTTCTTTAGCAACATTTGGTATTTTATTGTCATCTCATCATTCCAAGCTAAACTTCTATCTAGTTTTCTGTAATTGTTTGTCAGAATTAAAGTTTCTCCTAAATGAACATTGTTTGGTCTTCATCTTTTCCAACAAGCAGTTTCAACTGTGAGAGAGTGAAAGTCTCCTAACGGCCACTAGGGGGCAGATAGACTCTGACTGAGGGACAGGGAGGGATCAACACACACACACACACACACACACACACACACACACACAAACAACCATCAAACAAACAAACTTCACAGGTCACTGGGAAATAACTATAATTACAACTAATCTCATATCTGTTTGGAAACATTTCACCCCATTGAAAATCAATGGAGCAGCAAACCAATACACACCACTAGAACTGCAGTGCATGTAATAATTCACATTGTTCAGATGGCAGGTTCAGTTAGACTAGAACAGATTCAGCCTCGTCAGTTTAGACCAAAACATGCTGTGGAAAGAAGCTTTACATTTAATACAGGAACAGAGACATTGATATTTACTGGATCAAACCAGTCCACCTCTCTCTCTCTCTCTCTCTCTCTCTCTGTCTCTCTGTCTTTCTGTCTCTCTGTCTCTCTCTCTCTCTCTCTCTGTCTGTCTCTCTCTCTCTCTGTCTCTCTCTCTCTGTCTGTCTCTCTCTCTCTCTGTCTCTCTATATCTATTACTTCTTTTTATAGTTTATAGCGCTTATATTCTATATCCTTTTCTCCGCTGAGTCAGAGAAATATATAGTATATATTTATATAGTATATATATAGTCAGTATTACTTCTGCTGTTGCACCAGTGTAGTTTCTCACGGGGGACAGCAGTGTTAGGTTCAGTGAACAGTGAACTTCAGGTTAATTGATCAGTGTGTTGTCGTACCGCTGCAGGCTCTGCGTCCCGATTGGCTCGCCCCTCGGCCTATCACCACCTGACGCTGCTGCACTCTGCGGACCGCTCCGCTCTGTCGGCGATCCGCAGCCGGCCCGGGCCACGCCCGGCGTCCCGTCGCCCGCCGCCAACCTGCTGCCCGGCTAACCTGTTAGCCTGCTAGCTGCTAGGCAGACAGACAGACAGACAGACAGACAGGAGGCAGACAGACAGACAGACAGACAGGAGGCAGACAGACAGGCAGACAGACAGACAGACAGGAGGCAGACAGACAGGAGGCAGACAGACAGACAGACAGACAGACAGACAGACAGACAGGAGACAGACAGACAGACAGACAGACAGACAGACAGACAGACAGGAGGCAGACAGACAGACAGACAGACAGACAGACAGGAGACAGACAGCAGACAGACAGACAGGAGACAGACAGACAGGCAGCAGGCAGACGCAGTCGCAGTGAAAACACGTCATCACGAAGGGGTTAGTGTGGGGGGCGCAGCCCGATGACGTCACATTGTCTCCTTATTGAGGTTAACTGTTTGGGGTAAACAACTAGAAAAGTCATATTATACTAATAATAATAACAATATAACAGTGATAACTGGAAAAGAACTGGTAGCTGTTTGCTTCAAAGGTTGATGCTTGAAAGGTTAACAATGACAACAACAATATGATGATAATAATAATAAGAAGTAATTTTACTTTGTGACAGTTTTGAAAAGTGCTGTAGGAATAAAGTGATAATAATAATAATAATAATATTAATAATAATAATAATAATCATTTTCTCCACAGAGACTAAAAGAGGCTTAAAGAGAAGAAACAAATCCGACATTAGGAAAATGTTTTAATAGACGATAAAAGGCTGAAACATCAGTTTGGCTACAACAAGATTAACAGACTGAGACACAACAGCATGATAAAAAAATAAAAATATGGTAAAAAAACAACATCATTATAAAGCCAATACTGTGATACAAAACAATAGTATGATTTAAAAAAACAATATTGTGATAAAAACCAACAGTGCCATAAAAAGGTAACGGATAACAGATTTACTGCTGTTCCACAAAAACCATGTAGCTGCAAATTTAGTGTTTTTCTGCTTTCTATCTTGAATATAAAGTCTCTGAAACCTGTTTACACCTGGTGAAACCTGGTGAAACCTGTTTACACCTGGTGAAACCTGTTTACACCTGGTGAAACCTGTTTACGCCTGGTGAAACCTGTTTACACCTGGTGAAACCTGTTTAAACCCGTTTACACCTGGTGAAACCTGTTTAAACCTGTTTACACCTGGTGAAACCTGTTTACACCTGGTGAAACCTGTTTACACCTGGTGAAACCTGTTTAAACCTGTTTACACCTGGTGAAATCTGTTTACACCTGTTTACACCTGGTGAAACCTGTTTACACCTGGTGAAACCTGTTTAAACCTGTTTACACCTGGTGAAACCTGTTTAAACCCGTTTACACCTGGTGAAACCGGGTTCAAACCTGTTTACACCTAGTGAAACCTGTTTACACCCGGTGAAACCTGTTTACACCTGGTGAAACCTGTTTACACCTAGTGAAACCTGTTTACACCCGGTGAAACCTGTTTACACCTGGTGAAACCTGTTTACACCTGTTTACACCTGGTGAAACCTGTTCAAACCTGTTTACACCTGGTGAAACCTGTTTAAACCTGTTTACACCTGGTGAAACCGGGTTCAAACCTGTTTACACCTAGTGAAACCTGTTTACACCTGGTGAAACCTGTTTACACCTGGTGAAACCTGTTTAAACCTGTTTACACCTGGTGAAACCGGGTTCAAACCTGTTTACACCTAGTGAAACCTGTTTACACCCGGTGAAACCTGTTTACACCTGGTGAAACCTGTTTACACCTGTTTACACCTGGTGAAACCTGTTCAAACCTGTTTACACCTGGTGAAACCTCTTATAGCCCATTTAGTCACACCTGTTAAAACTGGTTTTAACCTGTTAAAACCTGTTCAGACCTGGTAAAACCGGTTTAAACCGGTCTAAAACCTGGTAAAACTTTCTGTTCACTTCTTCATTCCTGGAAAAGGTTTTGCAGCTCTGTGGTTTCCTCTGACAGAACTGACGTGGAAAAAGCCGCTGGACGGACGGGACGACGGTTTCCATGGCAACTCCAGTCTGACTACAGTTCAACTACACCGTAATACATCAACACACATTTAACTACAGCGACACCGGAGGCTGCAGGGCCGAGGAGAGAGAGACCGGTCTGTCTGTCTCTCCACCTGTCTGTCTGTCTCTCCACCTGTCTGTCTGTCTCTCCACCTGTCTGTCTGTCTCTCTCCTGTCTATCTGTCCTTGGCGGAGCGCAGGTCGGTGGTGATGGGGTCGTGCTGGATGGTCTGGTGCAGCATCAGAGCCAGCAGTCCGGCTCGGTTCGTCATCGCTGTTCTCAGGTTCCTCTCCTGCTCAAACAACTCATCCAGCTTATACCACTGAGAGAGAGAGAGAGGGAGAGAGAGAGAGAGAGAGAGAGAGAGAGAGAGAAAGAGAGAGATAGAGGGAGAGACAGAGAAAGAAAAGATACATATCTGGAACATTGGACAAAAAAAACACAAACACAAAACAAACTTAATTGCTATCTGGCCCTAAACCATAATTATAAATTGGCAGAATATCTTTTCAGTGTAAAAGACCCAAAGCAGATCCAGATCCTGAGCAGATCCAGATCCTGAGCTGATCCAAATCCTGAACAGAGACAGATCTTGAGCAGATCCAGATCCTGAGCAGATCCAGACTGAGTGACCACAGTCTGGATGTAGAGAAAGGACGACATAAGAAGTCCTGGCTACCAAAAGAGGAACGAATATGCGGCCACTGCACAACAGGTGAGGTGGAGACAGAGATGCACTTCCTCTTGAAATGTGACAAATATCATCTAATTAGAGCAGAATACTTTAAGAAATTTGAATTATTAATCCCCATCTTCACTAAACTGAATGAAAGTGTCCAGCAGCAGATCCTGCTGGGAGCGGGACAGGCGGCAGGTCCCGCCGGGAGCGGGACAGGCGGCAGGTCTAGCTGCACAGTGACTGCCTGTCACAGACTGAGGGACGGCCCAGAATGATCATCTGGACCTATCTTACTCACTACTGTTTGTTTATTGTTGTATTATATTATTCTAACACTGCACTTATTGTTAATAATATTGTCATCATTTGTAGTATTATAATACTAGTACAATTACTTATTGTTATAATACGTATTATTTTAATACTGTTCTTGCTTTGTCAGTTTCTTATTTGATTTATTTTACTAGCAGAACTGATTCTGTCTTATTCAGTAATATCTCCTCTGTTTACTCTGTTGTTAGATCAGTTGGATCCTTTTGGTGACTGTCCTGAGACACTTCGGCAGTTTTGTTGTTATGACATTCATGCCAATAAAGCAAATTGAATTGAATTGAATTGAATTGAGAGAGAGAGAGAGAGAGAGAGAGAGAGAGAGAGAGGGATTAATCACAATAAACTTTATTTGTAAAGCAGCTGTCATACATGGTTTGCAGCTCATAACACATAACCATTTAAAACTCTTGTTAATAAGGAGTTAATGAAGGGTTAATATGCTATTAATAATAGTTATTAATCACTCAGACTCGCTCCAGGTCGACCTCAGTGTTCCTCATGTTAATAAAGCATTAATAAAGCATTAATATGATATGAATAAAGCTGTTCACTTGGACTCGCACCAGGTCGACCTCAGTGTTTCTCTTGTTAATGAAGCATTAATAAAGCGTTAATAAAACATTAATAAAGCTGTTCATCACTCTGACTCCCTCCAGGTTGACCTCAGTGTTCCTCATGTTAATAAAGCATTAATAAAGCATTAATATGATATGAATAAAGCTGTTCACCACTCAGGCTCACTCAGGTCGACCTCAGTGTTTCTCTTGTTAATAAATAGTTAATAAAGCATTAATATGATATGAATAAAGCTGCTCACCACTCGGACTCGCTCCAGGTCGACCTCGGCACGCCGCAGTTTCTCCCAGCAGTAATGTTTGTTGCATTTCCTCTTGGAAACGCGGCAGAACTCTCCTGTTGGCTCGAAGACGTCTTTAACCAGAGGACAACCACACACCTCATCTACTGGGACCTGAGGGGCGAGAGAGAGAGAGGGAGAGAGAGACGGTGGGAGAGAGAGAGAGAGAGAGGGAGAGAGAGACGGGGGGAGATAGAGAGAGAGAGAGAGAGAGAGAGAGAGAGGGAGGGGGGGAGATAGAGAGAGAGAGACAGAGAGAGATAAACCTGATGAATTTCAGGCAGCGTTTTGAATTGAAATCCTTCAAATAGATTTCGCTTTTTTTTGGGATCCAACAATATGAGAAATAAGCTTTGTTTTATTAATTTATGATATTATTTATTATTAAAGTCAGACGTACCTTTGGGTCTCTGGAATGTTCAGGACACAAAACCTGCAGCCGCTTACAGTAAGTCTTACTGTGAGGGTTATACACATCACAGAACAGCCGGGTCGCTCTGAGAGACAGACAGGCAGACAGACAGGTAGGTAAGAGAGACAGGCAAACAGAGAGCTAGACAGACAAACAGGTTGATAGAAAGACAGGCAGACAGAGAGACGGGTAGACAGACAGACAGACAGACAGACAGATAGTCAGACAAGTGTTCTTACCCTTCTATGCGTGTTGGGTACATGGAGCCAAATGATGTCTGACTCTCATACTGCAAGACAGACAGACAGACAGACAGACAGACAGACAGACAGACAGACAGACAGACAGGTGAACAGACAGACAGTTATAGGAGTTAAACTGTCTTATTAGAGGAATCATGTTACTTCCAGCCATATACTGACTGACTGTCTGACTGACTGACTGACTGACTGTCTGACTGACTGTCTGTCTGACTGACTGACTGACTGACTGACTGACTGACTGTCTGTCTGTCTGACTGACTGACTGACTGACTGACTGACTGTCTGTCTGACTGACTGACTGACTGACTGACTGACTGTCTGACTGACTGACTGACTGACTGTCTGTCTGACTGACTGACTGACTGACTGACTGACTGACTGTCTGACTGACTGACTGACTGACTGACCTTAGCGTAGCATCGCTCCATGTGCCGCAGCGCCACCTTGGGGTTGATGGGATGACTGCAGGAAACACAGAAGATCTGAAGGTCTGTGTCATCACCGTCTCCTTCATTCACCTGGAGAGAGAGAGAGAGAGAGAGAAACACATACAGAGAGAGGGAGAGAGAGAGAGAGAGAGACAGAGTCATATTATCCTGTAATATCTCAGCGTATGCAGATGATGTTAACATGTTTATCAGGGATCAGAGAGATGTTCAGGCCACAAAGGACAGTGTTGGTTTGAGCTAAATTGAGCTAAGTGTGAGGCTCTACAGGTGTGTGTGTGTGTGTGTGTGTGTGTGTGTGTGGGGGGGGGGGGGTTCAGGCTTAACACAGCACAAAGACCGCTTTATCACTGTGGCTTGTGGTAAGTAATGATTCTGAGTGGATGTGTTTCCGATTTGTGTTTCCTCGGTAGTGATGTAATTGGTTTTTTTTGGGGTTTTTTTTCAGTGTCTCTCTACCTCTTCATCATGTTGGACTTGTTGTAGCTTAGCGTTAGCGATGATGCTCTCCAGTTCGTGGAATCGTTTCTCCATCAGAGTGAGGCGGAGCCTGGCGGCCTGCTGTTCCTTCCTGATTCGTTCCAGCTGCTTCCTGCCCGTTTCCTCGGCAACGCACGGACTCTGCTGCCACTGCTGGATCCTCTGAGGGAGAATCTCATAGATACGACTGGAGAGAGAGAGAGAGAGAGAGCGAGAGAGAGAGAGAGAGAGAGAGAGAGAGGGTAATGTTACACTGCTGGATATTGTTTAAATGTGGGGGGGGCAAGAATACAATTTTAATTTTCTTGTATATTTGTTTATATATATTTTTATCAGAATCACATTACTTTTATATTTTTTTGTAGTTCCTTCATGTTGTACCAGTAGGCGTAAAAAAAAAAGAAAAAACAATAACATCACATTTTTGAACAAGGAGAAAGATGGTGACATATTAAAATCATATTTCCTCGATATTAATTCACAACTACAAATAACACTACACTATTAAAGCTGTAATAAGCTACATTTTCTGACCACTAGAGGCTGACAGACACCGCAACCCATTTGTAAATAAACTCACAAAGCCACTGCAGTACGGAGGCCTACCAAGGACAAACATTGCAAAGCAGCGTGCATAAATGCTAACAGCTAAGCTAACTGTACCTGCTGAGAAGTCTCACTGTTTACCAGTCTCACTTTGACTGATCTTTCTCCTGCTGAAGGTCACATGACCCACAATGACAAGTGAAGAGGCAGGTAGCAATTTACTAGTTTAACAAGTTTACCAGTTTAACATGTTTATTAGTTTAACACATTTACCAGTTTAACAAGTTTACCGGTTGAACAAGTATACCAGTTTAGCAAGTTTACTAGATTAACAAATTTACCAGATTAACAAATTCACTAGTTTAACAAGTTTCCCAGGTTAACATGTTTACCAGTTTAAAATGTTTACCAGTTTAACAAGTTTACCAGTTTAACATGTTTACCAGTTTAGCAAATTTACTAGATTAACAAATTTACCAGATTAACAAATTCACTAGTTTAACAAGTTTACCAGTTGAACAAGTTCACTAGTTTAACAAATTCACTAGTTTAACAAGTTTACTAGATTAACAAGTTTACCAGTTTAACAAGTTTACCAGTTGAACAAGTTTACTAGTTTAACAAGTTCACTAGTTTAACAAGTTTACCAGTTTAACAAGTTCACTAGTTTAACAAGTTTACCAGTTTAACAAGTTTACTAGTTTAACAAGTTCACTAGTTTAACAAGTTTACCAGTTTAACAAGTTCACTAGTTGCACAAGTTTACTAGATTAACAAATTTACTAGATTAACAAGTTTACCAGTTTAACAAGTTTACCAGTTTAACAAGTTCACTAGTTGCACAAGTTTACTAGATTAACAAGTTTACCAGTTTAACAAGTTTACCAGTTGAACAAGTTTACCAGTTTAACAAGTTTACCAGTTTAACAAGTTCACTAGTTGCACAAGTTTACTAGATTAACAAGTTTACCAGTTTAACAAGTTCACTAGTTTAACAAGTTTACTAGATTAACAAGTTTACCAGTTTAACAAGTTCACTAGTTTAACAAGTTTACTAGATAAACAAGTTTACCAGTTTAACAAGTTCACTAGTTTAACAAGTTTACTAGATTAACAAGTTTACTAGTTTAACAAGTTCACTAGTTTAACAAGTTCACTAGTTTAACAAGTTTACCAGTTAAACAAGTTTACCAGTTGAACAAGTTTACTAGTTTAACAAGTTCACTAGTTTAATATGTTTACTAGATTAACAAGTTTACCAGTTTAACAACTTTACCAGTTAAACAAGTTTACCAGTTGAACAAGTTTACTAGTTTAACAAGTTTACCAGTTTAACAAGTTCACTAGTTGCACAAGTTTACTAGTTTAACAAGTTCACTAGTTTAACAAGTTTACCAGTTTAACAAGTTCACTAGTTGCACAAGTTTACTAGATTAACAAATTTACTAGATTAACAAGTTTACTAGTTTAACAAGTTTACTAGTTTAACAAGTTCACTAGTTGCACAAGTTTACTAGTTTAACAAGTTTACCAGTTGAACAGGTTTACTAGTTTAACAAGTTTACCAGTTTAACAAGTTCACCAGTTTAACAAGTTTACCAGTTGAACAAGTTTACTAGTTGAACAAGTTTACTAGATTAACAAGTTTACCAGTTTAACAAGTTCACTAGTTTAACAAGTTTACTAGATTAACAAGTTTACCAGTTTAACAAGTTCACTAGTTTAACAAGTTTACTAGATTAACAAGTTCACTAGTTTAACAAGTTTACTAGATTAACAAGTTTACTAGTTTAACAAGTTCACTAGTTTAACAAGTTTACCAGTTTAACAAGTTCACTAGTTTAACAAGTTTACCAGTTAAACAAGTTTACCAGTTGAACAAGTTTACTAGTTTAACAAGTTCACTAGTTTAACAAATTTACTAGATTAACAAGTTTACCAGTTTAACAACTTTACCAGTTAAACAAGTTTACCAGTTGAACAAGTTTACTAGTTTAACAAGTTTACCAGTTTAACAAGTTCACTAGTTGCACAAGTTTACTAGTTTAACAAGTTCACTAGTTTAACAAGTTTACCAGTTTAACAAGTTCACTAGTTGCACAAGTTTACTAGATTAACAGATTTACTAGATTAACAAATTTACTAGTTTAACAAGTTTACTAGTTTAACAAGTTCACTAGTTGCACAAGTTTACTAGTTTAACAAGTTCACTAGTTGCACAAGTTTACTAGTTTAACAAGTTTACCAGTTGAACAAGTTTACCAGTTGAACAAGTTCACTAGTTTAACAAGTTTACCAGTTGAACAAGTTTACTAGTTGAACAAGTTTACCAGTTTAACAAGTTTACCAGTTTAACAAGTTTACTAGTTGAACAAGTTTACCAGTTTAACAAGTTTACCAGTTGAACAAGTTTACTAGTTGAACAAGTTTACCAGTTTAACAAGTTTACCAGTTTAACCCGCTTCATCGATTCTGCCTGTGCTGCCCTCTATTAAAGTACATCTAACTTACTTGATTTATAGTAAGATCCAAATGTGTGTTGACACACACTGACCTCTAGCGGTGAGTTTCAGTATTGGTGATGCAGGTTTTGGTGTTCAGTTGTCTGTGGACATGCCTTGAGGAACTCCTCCCTGCTTTTAGACTGCAATTACTGTCTTTTACAATGTTGCCTTGGACACTATTTGTCTGTAAGTACACCTGTATGTTATATTCTACCGTGTATCTAATGTTTTAAAGGAAGTAGTCTATATCGTTACTATGTGGTTTAAGTTAATACTATCACTTGCCTTGCTAGTTTGAGAGCTGGTGGTTAATTTGCATTGGTATTGTTTGATGTCATCGACTTCAACTGGATTGTGTGATGGGCAAACAATGTTTCCAGTACGTTGCTGTGTTTGGGCACTTTGAGGAATTCATTATATTTTCTTGTAAAGTGGTGCAGCCGAGAGACACAATTGGTAGGATTGTTGTTTGTTGAAATATACATGGTCTGTACAATATTTAGTCTAATTTCCTTTTCCATCTTGTATGTTTTGCAGTTTCAGTGTTGAATCACTCTAGTAAATGTCTTCAAGAAAAGTTCCGCCTTGTGATTATTGGAGGAGTTCACACTGTTAGCTAGCTGCATTATGAGAACAAAGATCAGCCAATAGCAGATGGCCATTTCAGTATCATGCTGTTTTACCGCTAGATGTCAGGCTTCACACTGGTCTGGGTTTGGTTCGGTTGTGACTCACTTGGCGGCGAGCTTCATGCCGCAGTCTTCACAGCAGTATTTGGAGTTGAGCCTCGCCGGCTCGACGCAGCCGGGACCCAGACACTGACGCATAGCCCCGCCCACTTCTTTAACCCCGCCCTCTCCTCCTCGCTCGCTGTGACGCACGCGCTCCCTGTGACGCTGCTTCTGCTTGTGACGACGAAGCTTCACCTCCTCTTTAGGAACAGAGAGAGACTTCTGAGGAGAGGAGACAAGGAGAGGAGAGGAGGAGACAAGGAGAGGAGAGGAGGGGAGAGGAGAGGAGAGGAGGAGAGAGGAGAGGAGAGGAGAGGAGAGGAGGAGAGAGGAGAGGAGGAGAGGAGGAGAGAGGAGAGGAGGAGAGAGGAGAGGAGAGGGGAAAAGGGAGGAGAGGAGAGAGGAGAGGAGGAGAGAGGAGAGGAGACAAGGAGAGGAGATGAGGAGAGGAGGGGAGAGGAGAGGAGAGGAGGAGAGAGGAGACAAGGAGAGGAGAGGAGGAGAGAGGAGAGGAGAGGGGAAAAGGGAGGAGAGGAGAGAGGAGAGGAGGAGAGAGGAGAGGAGACGAGGAGAGGAGGGGAGAGGAGAGGAGGAGAGGAGAGGAGACAAGGAGAGGAGAGGAGGAGAGAGGAGAGGAGGAGAGAGGAGAGGAGAGGAGGAGACAAGAGAGGAGAGGAGACAAGGAGAGGAGACGAGGAGAGAGGAGGAGAGAGGAGAGGAGAGGAGAGGAGAGGAGACAAGGAGAGGAGAGGAGAGTAAGAGAGAGGAGAGGAGACAAGGAGAGGAGAGGAAGAGAGAGGAGAGGAGACAAGGAGAGGAGAGGAGAGGAGAGGAGGAGAGAGGAGAGGAGACAAGGAGAGGAGAGGAGAGGAGAGGAGAGGGTCAGTGTGTGTGTGTGTGTTACAGTGTGCGCGTGTGTGTGTGTGTGTGTGTGTTACAGTGTGTGTGTGTGTGTGTGTGTGTTACAGTGTGTGCGTGTGTGTGTGTGTGTGTGTGTGTGTGTGAGTGTTACAGTGTGTGTGTGTGTGTTACAGTGTGTGTGTGTGTGTGTGTTACAGTGTGTGTGTGTGTGTGTGTATGTGTGTGTGTGTGTGTGTGTGTTACAGTGTGTGTGTGTGTGTGTGTATGTGTGTGTGTGTGTGTGTGTGTGTCTCCACCTTCTTCTCTGACTTCTTCTCTCGTCTCTTCACATGTTTCACTTTCACAGCTTTCTTCCTCACCGGGTCGGACTGCCCCTCCTCCTCCTCCTCATCCTCGCTGTGCCACACCTGACACAGGAAGTGACATCACACAACAGGAAGACACATCCCAACACTGCTGACACTTCCCATAATGCACGGCTAGCTGTGACTGACTGGTTGCTATAGTAACTGCTGTGGTAACCAGGAACATAGTTAGCAAGCTTTACTGGTTGCCATGGTAACTCATTATGTGATAATGACCTAGTGTTCATTCACTCACACTCACACACACATACACACACTGTAACACTCACACACACATACACACACTGTAACACTCACACACACATACACACACTGAAACACTCACACACACATACACACACTGTAACACTCACACACACATACACACACTGTAACACTCACACACACATACACACACTGTAACACTCACACACACATACACACACTGTAACACTCACACACACATACACACACTGTAACACTCACACACACACCCACCAGGTCTCGGTACCCGGCTGCCTGGTACTGCTGGTAAAGTTCTAATTCGCTCTCGCTGAATCCGTCGTCGTCGTCTGGCAGATGCCCCGCCCCTTTCCTCTGGATGCCCCGCCCCCTTCCTCCGCTCCGGCTCATCTCCTCGTCTTTCACACGCAGCATCTTCTGCTCGGTGATGATGATGATGATGATGATGATGATGATAATGATAATAAAAACAGACGAATAATGAAGTCCTGCAGGTGGAGCAGCTTCTGTTATAATAATAATAATAATAATAATAACAGATTGATGGATCAATAAGTGACTGAATCTGATCAGAACAATTAATAAAGACTCAGTAAAGAGTTAATGTGACATCACTGTTCAGTATGGATGTATGTGTGAATATATACCGTAAAACTTCAATTAATAGCCCGGCGTTTAGAGAGACAGAGAGAGAGAGAGAGAGAGACAGAGAGAGAGACAGAGAGAGAGAGAGAGAGACAGAGAGAGAGATAAACAGAGAGAGAGAGAGAGAGAGAGAGAGAGAGAGAGAGAGCCCTTTTACCGTCCTCCTCGGACAGACGTTGAAGTTCAACTTTATCGCCGTGGCGATCAGCAAATGTGACTGACGTTTGAATGCAAGTAAAAAAAAATAAACTGGCAACCGGCTTCTAATTGAGACCGGCCTTTATTTGTCAAAACGTGCAGCCACACCCGGCCAGCGAAAGGGACCGGCGTCTAATTGGGACTCGGCTTTTATTTGAAGTTTTACGGTATGTGTATATATGCTGTATGTATGCAGAAATGTATATACTGTATGTCAGAGGTGTGACCAAGTCAGCTTCACTCGAGTCCCAAGTCAGTCTCAGGTCTTCAGGCACAAGTCTCAAGTCAAGTCTCAAGTCTAAATGTAGATTACCAAGTCAAGTCCAAGTCAAGTCCAAGTCATTAATGTCAAGTCTCAAGTCTAAATGTAGAGCAGCAAGTCAAGTCAGAACAAATCAAGAGTCCAGTATCAATTTAATATCTTAAAGAAAACTAAATATCTAGGACTTTTCAATGCAATATGGTTTTAATAGGATAAAAACTTGGTAAGAGCATCATGAGTTTGATTTCTATAATCAGTTTCAACTTCAATAAATTCAATCATTCCATACAAATTCAGAAAACAGAATTTAAATTCAGTCGTCCGCTGGAACAAATCTCATCACTTTCAATCTAAGTCATTTACACAAACACAAGATCTCAAGTCAAGACTTTAGAAACCTTTTCAAGTCATCAAAGTACAAGTCAGAGTCAAGTCCCAAGTCACCAGAACCCAAGTCAAGTCAAGTCTCAAGTCTTCTCTTCATGCAGCAAGTCAAGTCTCAAGCTATTCAAACTGTGACTGGTATATGTATATACAGTATGTATATATGTGTACAATGCGTATAATATAAATGTTATGATCTGACCCTGGCTCGGACTTCACACTGCCTCAGTCGACATTTCTGTCGGATCTTGTTCGGTCCTCCGAACTTCTTCATGTCTTTACAGAAGTCACACAGAGAGCAGTCTTCAGTCCGCAGGCAGGCGTCGCACTCCCCACACATCCGGGCCGAGCGCTTTATCTGGAATTAATATATAAACATATTAATATGCGCTCCCCACACGTCCTGGGATACTTATGAAAAGCAGCATGATCTGCTGCAGTTAAGTTATGTTTGATATTAAATTCATAATAAAAATTTGTTTGAATGTGGGCGTTTCAAGTAAAACATGAGAAAAATAAGACGATATATTTTTTCATGAAAATGTTCCAGTGGATTTTTAAACATTCCACCTGATAAAACTACATGATGATGTCACTTCCTGTTACCTGGGAGCCCCGCCTCCTGTCCATCCTGGGGTGGGGGGCGGAGCCTCCGTCTCCGTCCGCTTTCTCCTCCTTCTCTAGCTCCGCCTCCTTCTCCTCCTTCTCCTTCGTCTTCTTCGGCCGGTATTTGATCTCCAGAGACAGATCCTTCCCTGCGGAGCGAAGAGAAACGATTCAGAACGAAGCTGCTGAGTCACAAGATTCAAGAGTTCAGAGACTAAAGAGTCGAGTTACAGGAAAATTCCACTGAACTTTAACATGAAAACCACAATAGAAACTATGTGATCAAACAAACTGCAGAAAAAGGGAAAAGTTAAAAGTTAAAACTTCCTGAACAAACAAAACAAACGTGAACGAGGATTTTTCTGAATTCGAGACGTTCAGCGATGATTTAACAATGAAATCAAACTTTTCCCATCAGCCTGTTCTGTCTGAACCACAGCAGACCTGTCTCACTGCTTCAGACCTGTCTCACTGTCTGACCCGTCTCTCTGTCTGACCCGTCTCTCTGTCTGACCCGTCTCTCTGACCCGTCTCTCTGTCTGACCCGTCACTCTGTCTGACCCGTCTCTCTGTCTAACCCGTCTTTCTGACCCGTCTCACTGTCTGACCCGTCTCTCTGACCCGTCTCACTGTCTGACCCGTCTCTGTCAGACCCGTCTCTCTGTCTGACCCGTCTCTCTGTCTGACCCGTCTCTGTCTGACCCGTCTCTCTGTCTAACCCGTCTCTCTGACCCGTCTCACTGTCTGACCCATCTCACTGTCTAACCCGTCTCTCTGACCCGTCTCACTGTCTGACCCGTCTCTGTCAGACCCGTCTCACTGTCTGACCCATCTCACTGTCTGACCCATCTCTCTGACCAGTCTCACTGTCTAACCCGTCTCTCTGTCTGACCCGTCTCTCTGACCCGTCTCTCTGTCTGACCCGTCACTCTGTCTGACCCGTCTCTCGGTCTGACCCGTCTCTCTGACCCGTCTCTCTGTCTGACCCGTCTCTCTGACCCGTCTCTCTGTCTGACCCGTCACTCTGTCTGACCCGTCTCTCTGTCTAACCCGTCTTTCTGACCCGTCTCACTGTCTGACCCGTCTCTCTGACCCGTCTCACTGTCTGACCCATCTCTGTCAGACCCGTCTCTCTGTCTGACCCGTCTCTCTGTCTGACCCGTCACTCTGTCTGACCCGTCTCTGTCTGACCCGTCTCTCTGTCTGACCCATCTCACTGTCTGACCCATCTCTCTGACCAGTCTCACTGTCTAACCCGTCTCTGTCTGACCCGTCTCTCTGTCTGACCCGTCTCTCTGTCTGACCCGTCTCTGTCTGACCCGTCTCTCTGTCTGACCCGTCTCTCTGTCTGACCCGTCTCTGTCTGACCCGTCTCTCTGTCTGACCCGTCTCTGTCTAACCCGTCTCTCTGTCTGACAAGTCTCACTGTCTAACCCGTCTCTGTCTGACCCGTCTCTCTGTCTGACCCGTCTCTGTCTGACCCGTCTCTCTGTCTGACCAGTCTCACTGTCTGACACGTCTCTCTGTCTGACCCGTCTCACTGTCTAACCCATCTCTCTGTCTGACCAGTCTCACTGTCTAACCCGTCTCTCTGTCTGACCCGTCTCACTGTCTAACCCGTCTCTCTGTCTGACCAGTCTCACTGTCTAACCCGTCTCTCTGTTTGACCCGTCTCTGTCTGACCCGTCTCTCTCTGTCTGACCCGTTTCTCGGTCTGACCCGTCTCTGTCTGACCCGTCTCTCTGTCTGACCAGTCTCTCTGTCTGACCCGTCTCTCTGATCCATCTCACTGTCTGACCCATCTCTGTTTAACCCGTCTCTCTGATCTGTCTCACTGTCTGACCCGTTTCTCTGTCTGACCCGTCTCTCTGTCTAACCCGTCTCTCTGATCCGTCTCACTGTCTGACCCGTTTCTGTCTGACCCGTCTCTCTGTCTGACCCGTCTCACTGTCTAACCCGTCTCTCTGTCTGACCAGTCTCACTGTCTAACCCGTCTCTCTGTCTGACCCATCTCTGTCTGACCCGTCTCACTGTCTGACCCGTCTCTCTCTGTCTGACCCGTCTCACTGTCTGACCCGTCTCTGTCTGACCCGTCTCTCTGTCTGACCCGTCTCACTGTCTAACCCGTCTCTCTGTCTGACCAGTCTCACTGTCTAACCTGTCTCTCTGTCTGACCAGTCTCACTGTCTAACCTGTCTCTCTGTCTGACCAGTCTCACTGTCTAACCTGTCTCTCTGTCTGACCCGTCTCTCTGTCTGACCCGTCTCTCTCTGTCTGACCCGTCTCACTGTCTGACCAGTCTCACTGTCTGACCCATCTCACTGTCTGATCCGTCTCTCTGTCTGACCCGTCTCTGTCTGACCCGTCTCACTGTCTGACCCGTCTCTCTGTCTGACCCGTCTCTCTGTCTGACCCGTCTCACTGTCTGACCCGTCTCACTCACCTCGGCAGGACAGACAGTACCAGACTCTGATGGATTTCGCTGCTTTCTCTGAAACTCCAATACAATCTCCATGAAACCACTCAGTGCAGCTGTCGCACCCTCTAGAGAGAGAGACAGGCAGAGAAAGACAGGCAGAGAGACAGACAGGCAGAGAGAGAGAGAGACAGACGGAAAGGGTTACCCGTGTCAGCTAGCTCATTCATTTCAATTGGAAATGTGAACAAAATGTAAAAAACAAAAGCTAAAACTGATGAATTTTACAGACAGACAGACAGGTGAGCAGACAGACAGACAGACAGACAGGCAGACAGACAGACAGACAGACAGACAGACAGACAGACAGGCAGACAGTCAGACAGACAGGTGAGCAGACAGACAGACAGACAGACAGTCAGACAGGTTTACTGTACATCATGAAACAGTTGATGTCTGGTTTCCTGCAGACGCAGTAAACAGGAGCGTTGGGCGTTTCCATGGTAACGTCTCCTCCTTCTCCTTCCTCTCCTCCCTCCTCTTCCTCCTCCACCGGGCCGGGCGGAGCCTCCTCCTGAAACACACACACACACACACACACACACACAGTTCAGACCTTTCCATCATGTGTCTGTTGGTGATGCAGCATGTGACCAGCAGGAGGCGATGACATCACAGCTGCTCATTGGCTGAGCTGCTGCTTTACAATCTGAAGCACGGATCAATACATCAAACTCTGATTAATAACTGTGTTTCCTCAGTCAGGTGATCAGCTCCGCTCAAACTACAGTTTGTTAAATGAACATCAGTCAGAAGCAGACAGCATCACATGACTGACAGCAGAGACTCTCAACCGGGTTCATATCAGGACCCTGATCCAGTCCACATCAGAGCCACAGACCCCATCTGATTCTGTCTCTCGGACCCAAATCTCAGAATATTTTTATATATTTTTTTGTCAGATGATTTCGTCCAGAACTCCCTGACTGTCTGTGTTGCAGGTAGAGAGATAACAGAGAAACTGATCAGAACATCTTTCTGCTGCTTTCACTTCTTGTGAATGAAATAATGTGAAGTTTAATAATTCATCAGTTTGCTGCGGAGCCCTGGAACCCCCTCAAGGCCCCCCGGTGGTCCCCGGACCCCGCGTTGAGAACCGCTGAGCTAGAGGAAACACACTGATTCCTTTCAGAACAGATTGGTGAATTCAGAAGGTCTGGAAAAGTCTGGATTCACTCTGATGCTGAAGGAAAACCCTGATGAACAGATGATGACGTCGTCAGGTCCGAACACCGTGAGCAGCAGGAAGCGGTCGGTGAGGGAAGCTGCTTCAGACTGCAGCTCACTCTCAAAAACATCTAAACCTCAGCATGAACTATCTCAGTCTCAGTTAGTTTGTTCAGAGAGAGTTCGGTCCAAACTGGATTTGTGAACAAGGAGGTTTAGAATGAAAAACCTTCATCAGACTGGAGCTCAGTCAATCTGCACTCACAGCTCCTTTAACTAAATCACTTTCCTTTAAACTATTTTAAAGTTAAAAAAAAAATTAAAATATGACAAATAATCGCAGATTATTAGATTTTCTGTCAGTATCGTTCAGCCCTACAGACAGGACATGAAATACACAGTAAAACACAATAAAACACAATAAAACAAAGTAATACACAGTAAAACACAATAAAACACAATAAAACACAGTAAACACAGTAAAACACAATAAAACACAGTAAAACACAGTAAAAAGACAATAAAACACAGTAAAACACAATAAAACACAATAAAACACAATAAAACACAATAAAACACAGTAAAACACAATAAAACACAATAAAACACAGTAAAAAGACAATAAAACAGTAAAACACAGTAAAACACAGTAAAAAGACAATAAAACACAATAAAACACAGTAAAACACAATAAAACACAATAAAACACAGTAAAAAGACAATAAAACAGTAAAACACAGTAAAACACAGTAAAAAGACAATAAAACACAGTAAAACACAATAAAACACAATAAAACACAATAAAACACAATAAAACACAGTAAAACACAATAAAACACAATAAAACACAGTAAAAAGACAATAAAACAGTAAAACACAGTAAAACACAGTAAAAAGACAATAAAACACAATAAAACACAGTAAAACACAATAAAACACAATAAAACACAGTAAAAAGACAATAAAACAGTAAAACACAGTAAAACACAGTAAAAAGACAATAAAACACAGTAAAACACAAAAAAACACAATAAAACACAGTAAAACACAATAAAACACAGTAAAACACAGTAAAACACAATAAAACACAGTAAAAACACAATAAAACACAATAAAACTCAGTAAAACACAGTAAAAACAATAAAACACAATAAAACACAGTAAAACACAGTAAAAACACAATAAAACACAATAAAACACAGTAAAACACAGTAAAAACACAATAAAACACAGTAAAACACAATAAAACACAATAAAACACCGTAAACACAATAAAACACAGTAAAACACAATAAAACACAGTAAAACACAATAAAACACCGTAAACACAATAAAACACAATAAAACACAGTAAAACACAGTAAAAACACAATAAAACACAATAAAACACAGTAAAAACACAGTAAAAACACAGTAAAACACAGTAAAACACAATAAAACACAGTAAAAACACAATAAAACACAGTAAAACACAGTAAAACACAATAAAACACAGTAAAAACACAATAAAACACAATAAAACACAGTAAAAACACAGTAAAACACAGTAAAAACACAATAAAACACAATAAAACACAGTAAAAACACAATAAAACACAATAAAACACAGTAAAACACAATAAAACACAGTAAAAACACAATAAAACACAGTAAAACACAGTAAAACACAATAAAACACAGTAAAAACACAATAAAACACAATAAAACACAGTAAAAACACAGTAAAACACAGTAAAAACACAATAAAACACAATAAAACACAATAAAACACAGTAAAAACACAATAAAACACAGTAAAACACAGTAAAAACACAATAAAACACAATAAAACACAGTAAAAACACAATAAAACACAGTAAAACACAGTAAAACAGTCAGAAAGCCTGAAGTGAAAATGAAAAGCTGTTTTCTGTCTGACTGAAAAACAGCGAAACATTTCCACGACGCTAAAAACATGAAACTGAGCTGATGACGATAAAAGTAAAATATAAAAACTGAACAGAAAAATCTGATCAAATGATAAAAACACATTATGAAGCGACAGCTGCACGTGCAGTGTGTTTGTAGAAATACATTCACGAGATAAACTCTCTGCAGATCTGTATATTTTATATCTATCTTTAAACAGCGTCTTTAGGTTTTTACGTTTTGCTTCTACAGATTTATATTCATGTATCTGCAGATGTTTATACATATTAATATTTGTTTGCTCCATGAATAATTCAGACTGCAAACAAATGAATCTAACAACTCTGATCCTGTTGGAATTATTGTCGGCATATCTTTATGTAACTGATTATATTCTATTGTGTTGTTTTGATTATTTTTCAGTTTCCTTGCTGGATGATGCTGAAGCTCAACTTCCATCTGACTTACTGACATTCAGCTTCTGACTGCTGTTTGTTCCCAGTTCAGCTGTTCCACACTGTAAAGCCTCACAAACATGAAGCTGAGACAGATGAAACAGACACAACAGACACAACAGACAGACAACAGACAGAACAGACAGAACAGACAGAACAGACAGACAACAGACAGAACAGACAGAACAGACAGAACAGAACAGACAGAACCGACTGATGCTGCAGATCAGTCTCCACTGAGCTGCAGAGCCGCTGCAGCGTCAGACTGTCCCACACTCTGCACATTACAGATCTACATTCATATTTCTATATGCCTCACCATCATGCAGCAGCTGCAGCGGGACCGGGTCAGACCTGATTAATCCACATCAGCACTTTGTCTTGATTTCGCTGATTTTTGGATCAAAAATCTGCAGAAATCTCTTTGTTTCCGCTCAGATTCTTCTTCTCTGCAGGAAAAAGCAGCAGCTGACAGAGAGAGACGCTGCTGCAGCGACACCCGCCGGTCTGAGCGTGACATCACCATGACCATCATCACCATCTTCATCATCATCACCATCGTCATCATCATCACCATCTTCATCATCACCATCATCATCATCATCATCTAATTGTTATAATTATTATTTTTATTGTTGTTTTTGTTTTCATTGTTAATATCACGATTCTGTCAACACAGAAAGGCTATATTTATTATCAGTAGTAGTATTAGTAGTAGTATTAATAATAGTAGTATTAGTAGTAGTATTAATAATAGTAGTAGTAGTAGTAGTATTAATAATAGTAGTAGTAGTAGTAGTATTAATAATAATAGTAGTAGTAGTAGTATTAATAGTAGTAGTATTAGTAGTATTAATAATAGTAGTATTAGTAGTAGTATTAATAGTAGTAGTAGTAGTAGTATTAATAGTAGTAGTAGTAGTAGTAGTATTAATAATAGTAGTAGTAGTATTAATAGTAGTAGTAGTAGTAGTATTAATAGTAGTAGTAGTAGTAGTAGTAGTAGTAGTATTAATAATAGTAGTAGTAGTATTAATAGTAGTAGTAGTAGTAGTATTAATAGTAGTAGTAGTAGTAGTATTAATAGTAGTAGTAGTAGTAGTGGTATTAATAGTAGTAGTAGTAGTAGTAGTAGTAGTAGTAGTAGTAGTAGTATTAATAATAGTAGTAGTAGTAGTAGTATTAATAGTATTAGTAGTAGTAGTATTAATAGTAGTAGTAGTAGTAGTAGTAGTATTAATAATAGTAGTAGTAGTATTAATAGTAGTAGTAGTAGTAGTATTAATAGTAGTAGTAGTAGTAGTAGTAGTAGTAGTAGTAGTAGTAGTAGTAGTAGTATTAATAGTAGTAGTAGTAGTATTAATAGTAGTAGTAGTAGTAGTATTAATAGTAGTAGTAGTAGTATTAATAGTAGTAGTAGTAGTAGTAGTAATTGTAGTAGTAGTAGTAGTATTAATAGTAGTAGTAGTAGTAGTATTAATAGTAGTAGTAGTAGTAGTAGTATTAATAGTAGTAGTAGTAGTAGTATTAATAGTAGCAGTAGTAGTATTAATAGTAGTAGTAGTAGTAGTATTAATAGTAGCAGTAGTAGTATTAATAGTAGCAGTAGTAGTAGTATTAATAGTAGCAGTAGTAGTATTAATAGTAGTAGTAGTAGTAGTAGTATTAATAGTAGTAGTAGTAGTATTAATAGTAGTAGTAGTAGTAGTAGTAGTATTAATAGTAGTAGTAGTAATATTAATAGTAGCAGTAGTAGTAGTAGTAGTAGCAGTAGTAGTAGTAGTATTAATAGTAGTAGTAATATTAATAGTAGCAGTAGTA
>NC_136010.1:1271588-1281588 GCF_048128805.1 Centroberyx gerrardi
GCAGCAGCCAATCAGGGCCGGACGTTTCGATGATGTCATCACATGGCCGAAAATAAGAACTGGAGATTTCTAAAACCTGGATGGATAAACATTATCTCTGTTAGCGCTGTGCAGCCTGGCTGGGACAGACGTGGTTTGGTTTGGTTTGGTTTGGTTTGGTTTGGTTTGGTTTGGTTTGGTTTGTGTCTCCATTGATCAGCCAGTGATCCAAAACACAGAAGTCTTTGAAATAAGGAGCAGATGAACATTTAGTTCAAGCTGCAGAAAGAGAGAGAACAGAAAAATAAATGACAGATCAATCAAAATCTAGAAGCAGAGAGCAGCTGAGTCAGCTTGTTGTGGTGTGGCTGTAGATCCATTCAGTAACGTTCTCAGTAAAAGTGAATAGTGTGATAAGGTGGATTTGGTTCCTGTGACACAGTAAACTGTCTTGTCTTTAGCCCTAGTCTCTACTCCAAAACACTCTGAGTTGTAGCTTGAGAAGAGTCAGCTCAGTTAACCAGTCAGAAACAGACAGAAATTAACCGTCTGTTCAATTCTGTTCAAATTTAGACTGAGGGGGAAGATCAGTCGCTCTGGACTGGATTCAAACGAACAAACAGCTCCAGTTATATTTCCAGTTACTGACTGATCCTCCCTGAACTCACCGCCCACACACACACACACACACACACACACAGTGTTTGGGTGTGTGTGTGTGTGATAAGGTTTCATTGCTCCCCAGACTCTGAGCCTCTGCTGTGATGTTCTGAACCTGGAGCTGCATGTGTTTATGTTGGGTGGCTGGTTAGATTCTGATAGGGGAGTGTGTGTGTGTGTGTGTGTGTGTGTGTGTGTGTCCGTCCTCTGGTTCTGTTAGAGCTCTGAGGGCCAAACCAGAACCAAACCAGGATGAAGGAAATTTAAGACACTGAAAGAAAGTTAAATCATTTTCCATAATCCATACTCAGCTCTGGAAAATTAATTTAATAATTTCCAGGTCTTGGAAAGTTTGGAAATTGCACAGAAATCTGGAAAATATTGGAAGATTTTTGAGATGTTAAATATGTAGTAACAGAGTTTATAATAATCTGTGACTACAGTGTGAAGCTTCTGTCAAACATCACTGATGCTGAGGTGGAGAATCAGATATTTATATTTTACCTTTCAGTCGTCAGCTGCTGATGATGCGTTTCCTGCTGCGGGGATCGAACCTGCGGCCGCCTCACACACTCTGCAGCCAAAAGACATCTGGACTCATCTGATCCATAGAGGAGTTCAAGTTTTCTATTGATGAACCCAGACTGTGAAAATAAAGTGATAGACCGCTGGTGTTTTCTACTGCGTCTCTGCTGTGGCTTCATGCTGCTGTCGTTCGGAAGAGAAGAAGAGATGAGAGGAAGAGAAATCTAGATCAATGAAATGAAAGTTTCCTGCAGCCAAAGAAACTCATCAGTAAATAAACTGCGTCTGTCTGGACTCGACTTCTCTGTTCTTTTAAGAAACGTTTCCTATCCTGCGTCTGATTTGATCTTCTAACAGAAAGTCTCACGATACGCCGACGACGCTCGGTTTTATCTTCCTGTAAAACCAAACCACCTGACATCAGTTGTTTTCCCAGTAGAAACCAGTCTGGTCTTTACTGGTAGATTTTTCCACTGGTTCCACTGCATCGTCACACAGTGTATCAGTCTGTTCTGCATCTGAATGTCTGCACATCTTTCTGCTCCAGCTGTCAGTCTGTCAGTGAAGACAGTCCAGATGTTTTTTTATCTGTTTTCTTCTCAATACGTTCAATATGATCCTCTGTGTTATCGTCACTTCTCTGATTGTCTATTTCTTATTTATATCTCATTCTCTACTGCTGCAGTGATACAGTTTCTCCACAGGGATCAATAAGGTTTCATCTGACCAAATCTAATATAATCTAGTCTAGTCTAGTCTAGTCTAGTCTAGTCTAGTCTAGTCTAGTCTCTTCTCTGTGCAGCGTCCTGAAACACTTTACTGTCTTTAAATCTTTCTTGAATCCCATTTTGACAGATTTACTTTAAATCTTTTCTGGATACTAGTCAGTTTTGTTTTGAATGTTCCCTATTTTTATCACAAGATTACATTAAATTAAATTAAAAAGTTTAATGATCCTGTGGGGAAACTGGGCCGCTTCAGCAGCAAATAGGAAACAGCAAAGGATAATGACAAAAAAACAAGGGACAGAATATTAAACTTCACACAAGTGACAATTACAACATTAGAACATAAGTAGAGAACATAAGTAGAAATATAATAATATAATAAAATAGAATTAAAAGTATGAAACTATGCAATTCAGCGTTTTGCAGAATGAGCAAAACAACAGAAGTCACGGTCGAACAATGAATGGAAAATGTTCGACATGAAAATATACCTGAAGTATGAAATACATGAAAAAATATAAAAATATCAATTGACAGTTCATCAATATCAGCATGAAGAGAATATGTGATTCCTCCAGTCTCTCAGTGTGAAAACAGGTTCTATTATATTTCTGTGTTTCCGTGTGATTGACAGCTGTGGACGGGTGGGGCGGGACAAGAAGTGGGTCCAGCTGGGACAGGAAGTGGCTGTTTACTGTAGAGACGAGCCGGGCCTCCAAACAGGAAACAGGAAGTCACTGAAATGACAACGCCGCTGTCGCCCCCGGCAACCCACCATGACCCCCGACCCCCGGGACGCACCACATCAAAGAGAGCGGGAGAGAGGATTCACACACACACACACACACACACACACACACACACACACACACACACACGTCATAACTCCCCCTGCTGGCTGTGGAGGGACAGGAAACAGACTGACCCAGATAGACTGATTCAGAACAACACACACACACTCACTCACACACACACACACACACACACACACACACACACACACACGTGCATGAAAATGAAAAACAATGCTGGTTGAAGCTTTAAAGAAGAAACTTTTCACAGAATTCACAGATTTCCAACAACAGACACCGGCGGCCATGTTGGCTCCACAGTCCTGCTCCATGCCTGTTTCCATAGTAACCACCTGTCACCATGGTGATAGACTCGTCATTCTGTCACTGTGTCTCTAAAGACTCTAAAGGGGAAACTCGGACGACTTGGGAAGAACGTTCTCCACCAGGACACCAGGATCCGCTCGGCATTGTGGGATTGTCCGGCTGCAGGAGGCTGCCATGCTGAAGCTGTTACAGTTTTTCTCGATCTCTTACACACTATAACTGGGCCTATTAACTCAACATCCCAAACCATGACGCCATCTACCAGAAGACAGACCCATTTCCCAAAACTATAAACACTATTCCCCTGTTTCCACACACGATTCAGATTTGTTGAACTTTTTGTGAAAAACTCTACACACAAATCCCTTCATATATCACCGGCTGCACCGTGTGCTCATTTAGAAAGCACCGGCATTCAATATCATTAACTCAAGTCCTCACAGCTCGAACCCAATTAACACACAACTCCCCAGGTGGAAACACTAAGAGTCTAAATTGTTCACACACCAATCAGAAGCTCAGGATAGACAGATCAAAGGGCCGTGGGTCAGTTCACTTGTTGTGTGATGTGATGCTGATGAGACTCTCTGGCCTGACCCAGACCAGAGACGGGATGCTGAGGCAGAATAAATGTCATTTCTTTCTTTATGTACCCACTGTCTTTTTTTTCATTGGTTTATATTGGTAAATACATGGAAATTATTTTACTGTATTCTACGTTCTTTATCAGTTGCATATTTTTACAGTACATTTACTTTTTCACTCAATTTCAGTTTATTTTACTACAGTACACTGAGGAATTAAACATTTTGAAAATGTATACATGTGTTGTGTGTTTATATTGTGTTCATCATGTAAAGAGGTTGTTCTGGGGGAAAACATAAGCTCCATTATTCATTGCAGTAACAGGTTTTTACAGTAGTGTTTTGAATTGATCTCTCCAGTGTGTAAAGGCTGTTTTGTAGTGTGTGTGTGTGTGTTTGATGGCTGTTGTGTGATGTCTGAAGGCAAAGTTTGGTTTAGATGTGAGATCACATGGTTTTGAGTGGAGAGTTTGGTTTTGACATGGAAGTTTGAAGTTTGTGAAGATGAGTGTGCAGTTATGCATTTGTGTTTAGAGTTTTGGGAAATGGAGCATAATTTCAAGAAATGTGTCTTGGCAATCAAGAAAAACTGTAACACTGAAGGGTCAGAGCTGCTGGAACCGGTTTTCAGAGACGTGAACTGATATCTGCAGAAGACAGAACACCAGACTTCACCTCCACACAGAGGGTAGGAGTTGAACTGCCGAGGTTTTAGACACTAAATCAATATTGTGTTATTCTGGGTTAAAAACCAGAAGTCGGTGAACGTCACTGGATGTTTTACAGGGACAGAGACTGGAACTGGGGAAGCGTCACCTGGTCTCACTGTGTGTGTATGTGGCTCTGGACGGTTAGTCGACCTGCTGAAGTTCGTTTGAGCAGAGAAACTGAAGCAAAACCTGCTGGGGGGGGGGGGGGGGGGGGGGGTTTAAATAGAAAATAAAGACATTATTCCTCATCATCAGAGGAAAGCTCTGCTGCCCTCTGCTGGAACACAACAGCTCCCATCCAAACACACCCAGGATCTGAGTGACACTTCTTGTTAGCATTAGTCAATATAAAGTCACATTCACAACATCCATTCACACACACACACACACACACACACACACAGACACACACACACACACAGACACACACACACACACACCCACAGAGAGAGGGACACACACACAGAGAGAGACACACACACACAGAGAGAGACACACACACACACACACACAGAGATACACACACACACACACACACACACAGACACACACACACACACACACACACAGAGATACACACACACACACACACACACAGACACACACACACAGCACAAACTTCAGCAGAACCAACTATAATCACTGAGTCACTGTGACTCAGGACAGCTTATCTGCTGCTAAGGGTCTATCTGTTACCATGGAAACAAACTGGCAGTAGGAGGGTCTAACTGTTACCATGGAAACACACTGGCAGGAGGAGGGTCTAACTGTTACCATGGAAACACACTGGCAGGAGGAGGGTCTAACTGTTACCATGGAAACACACTGGCAGGAGGAGGGTCTAACCTTCTTCTGTTGTGAGGGAAACAAGACGCATAAAAGACAAATATTGTTGTTGTTTTTTGTTTTTATTTATATATAAAATTTGTTTGAAACATAAAGATTCTCTAAAAAAACAAATCCATAAAGGTCTAAGGACATGATACATGATATTAAAGTAAACATGTTAACATCATAGACAGACTATATGCACTACATAAACAATAATCTGTTACCATGGAAACAAATTCATAATAACAATAATAGCAATAACTGACGTACAAAAATCCCTTTTGTTTGATCTTGACGACAGATTCACTGCAGAGCCGAACACAGTTTGGTCAATGTAGGTTTGTTGTTGTTTTGATGGCAGCCATGTTGGCTCCACCGTCCTGCTCTGTGGCTGTTGCTATAGTAACTGGTGATTCGGTTGTTCTCGTCACCATGGTGATGTCATGGAGGATGACGCTCCACAGTAACGTCTTCGCTCTGCAGCAGCAGACGGTTCCTCACGTTCAGTTTATTAACGACTCAGCAGTTTCCGCTCCAACATCAGAGACAGACGAGGCTTTCTATTGGACGACAGCTTCAATCCTTAAATCTCATTTCCCATATTTCCCTTTTTGTGAAAGACAGAGGGAAAAGAGAAAACCTGATTTGTGTTCCAGAGAGGAAAGACAGAGGAACCGGACAGACAGGAGGGAAACGTTACGACCACAAATATGATCCTGTGGCATAAAGTCCAGTCCAGGTTCTCCAAGGTTCTCCGAGGTTCTCCTGTGGGTCTGAAGGCTCAGGAGGTTTAACTGAGAAGACTGAACCTGCAGCAGCTTCAGTTTCCACCAGGCGGAGCTGCAGAGCGCCGGGCCGCCTGAGCAGAGCTTCAGTCCCACAGAACCACCAGGAACCTAGTCTCTGGTCCTGGACTGCTTTGCTTTTTTTAGAACTTTAAAATTGTTTAAAGAAAGGTGATTGTTAAATCTGTTAAAGGATTGACTGAGATTGAGTCTGATGAAAGGTTTTGATTGTAAAACTCCTTGTTCACAAATCCAGTTTGGACCAAACTCTCTGAAGAAATTAACTGCAGACTCTGAGATTTTGAAATTGCAGAAGTTCATGTTGTTCTCCACAGTGAGTCACACTGGTTCCTCCAGACCAAACTGTCTGTCGGCTCTGACCGGCGGCCGTCAGACCGAAGACTCAGACCAGAATAACAGACGCTTCTGAGAAAGTGAAAAAATAAGAAACAAAGAACAAAAAAAAAACAATTTCACAACAAAATAGATTCTTCAAGTGGACAACAGACTGAAACTCTGAACCCAAAGTGTAAAAAGGAAACGTGACGCCTTCAGAAAAATAGATTCTCCTGTTTGAACTGAGGTCATCGCTGCTGAAGTCGGATCGTTAGACGTTCGATTATTCAGGTCTTAAGGCGGGACGCATGAGCAACTTTTTCAGGCAATGTAGACGGGCGACGTTGCGTTTCCCTCTGAAGTTAAAGTTCAGAGGGAAATGTAGTTTTTCAGATATTTAACAGGAGGAATGCATGGAGGAATATTTGTCTTTAAGGTCTGAAACTATTAAAATCTCTCCAGCACACGGCGTCCTATAGATTTATGTACAATTCATATTTACAGGAATAAAGTGAAAACAGCAGTAAGTGAGTCTGTGTTTTAACGCTCTGTGGGAACATGGAGCTGCAGAGAGTCAGCAGGAGGAAACTGTCTGACCTGTGAGGACTTCATTACCCAGAAACCCTTAGTGGTGACGTCAGTGAAGTCTGCGCCGCTCTCTACCGAAGGAAACTAAAGGAAGCAGAGAGGAGGTCTAACGCTGCTGAGTCAGCGTTCTCTGCTGCTGCGCAGGAGACCGACGCTCTGCTGCCGCATCACTTCCTGTTTACGCTGAGACGACATCACTTCCTGTTTACACTCAGAAGACGCTGCAGCTTTACAGCAAAATCTGGATCAGAGCAGATTTAAATAAAGATGTGTTCTGTCAATCAAAACAAGACAAACTCAGCTGAACAACATGAACTGTCCCTTTTAACAGTTTAATAAACAGCTTTAGTCCTTTAACAGGTTCCGGTCCTGTAGAAACCTCTTATGTCCAAGTTCACCCTGAAGTCGTCTCCCATGTGTTCAAACTGCTGATCCTGGACCAGACGAACCTCTGATGTGTTGTTACATATCAGATGTGAGAATATTGTGTTTGGAGACGGCAGGTTTCTACAGGACAGAGACCTGCTGTGGAAACACGTCACATGACCTGATGAAGACGACAGCAGTCTCCTGGTTTTGTCTGTATGAACTCAGACGATCTGCTGCCATCTATTTGCATACTGGAACAGTGGAGGGCTGCATCACATGGCCACCTAGGGCTGCTGTGATTGGCCGAGAAGGAGGAAGAACCGTCAGTACGGTGGAATAATGACCAGGCTGCAGGTCCAGCAGGGTCTGGCGGGTCCAGCAGGGTCTGGCGGGTCCAGCAGGGTCTGGAGGGTCCAGCAGGGTCTGGAGGGTCCAGCAGGGTCTGGCGGGTCCAGCAGGATCTGGAGGGTCCAGCAGGATCTGGCGGGTCCAGCAGTTTCCATTCAAATTTCATCTCGTCTGTTTTTTTGATGTTTGACTATAAAAAGTTTGTTTTGATTCTTTGACTCAAACTGGATCACAGCATCACCGGCCTCAGGTAAATTAATAATCAGTTGGACTCCAGAACACAGGAGTACTGGTCCAGATGCTAGCCACGGCCCAGACCGGACCGGACCCAGACCAGACCGGATCGAACCCAGACTGGACCCAGACCGGACCGGACCCAGACCAGACCGGATCGAACCCAGACCGGACCCAGACCGGACCGGACCCAGACCAGACCGGATCGAACCCAGACCGGACCCAGACCAGACCGGACCCAGACCGGACCCAGACCGGACCCAGACCGGACCGGACCGGTGTTCAGTCTGATCTGAGTATAAGTGCAGCATCTCAGCTGACCGGACTGCAGGAAGCTTTGGGACACAGAGAGGAAGTGATGAGGTGTTCTGAGGACCAATGAGGTGCAGGTTTGCTCCCTGACGGCCAATAAGGTGTCGGGCGCTGCCAACAAACAGCCAATGAGCTGCTCTTCTGCTCGGTTTGTCAGAGGGTCGACATGGAGCTTCTGCAGCGTTGTCATGGAAACTCTACAGTTCTGGTGTTGCTGTATGAAGCTGGTTCACAGACCCTGGACCAGCCTCACTTCTAACAACCAATAAGCTGTGGGTTTGCTCTTTACAGCCAATCAGCTTCTGTTTTGCTCAGTCTGTTATTCTGGGTTTGGAGTGATCCAGACTGAGCTGCTGCAGGTTTACAAACTGAACTGATACGGAACCAACCGCTCTGGAACACAGCGGTTACCATAGTAACATGGAACCAGCGTCTCTAGAACACGGCGGTTACCATAGTAACATGGAACCAGCGTCTCTAGAACACGGCGGTTACCATAGTAACATGGAACCAGCGTCTCTAGAACACGGCGGTTACCATAGTTACATGGAACAGGTATTCTAGAACACAGCGGTTACCATAGTAACATGGAACCAGGGTTCTACAATGCAGCGGTTACCATAGTTACACTCTGAGACACGGTTGTTGCCCGCGGCGAGAAGTTTGTGCGTTGTTCGTTGTGTTGTGTTTGTTTTCCATGGCGACTGATTAAAAACAGTTCTTAAAAAACTAAAAAACAAAACAGCGTTCCGCTCCCAGCGCTGACCAATAACACGCCCCCATGTAATGACATCATCGTCCGGTCCTCAGTGGTCTTCCTCCATGCTGAAGCTACTTCTTCTGCTGCTGGTCTTGGACGCTCCGGAGGAGAGCAGCGGGTCGCCGCCGCCGCCGTCCATCAGGATGTCGCCCAGCCCGTCCAGCGCCGCCAGCCCCATGTCGCCCATCAGGTCCGGGGAGAAAACGGTGGCGGCTCCCCGGGGGTCGTCCAGCTCCGCGAAGCTCAGGGCGTCCAGGTCCAGCGGCGTGGTCACCATGGCGACCGAGGAGGAGGAGAACGGGGGGGAGAGGAGGGCCTGCGGGTTGACGACGACGTCTCCTCCCAACCCCGGATCCAGAGAGGAGGAGGTGGAGGAGGAGGGAGGAGTGGAGGAGGAGGAGAGGCCATGGAGGCGCGCCTGCAGCTCCAGCTCCTACAACAAACAAACAAACAACAAACAAACAACAAACAAACAATTAGCAAAACAACAAACAGCAAACAAACACTTACTTGGAGAGTGGAATGATCCTGATGGAGGAGAGAAGACCAACAAGAAGAAGAAGAGCTGAGGAGAAACACAGAAAGGACTTTCTGTGTTTCACACACACACACACACACACACACACCACACACACACACACACACCACACACACACACACACACACACACACACACACACCTGTATCCGCAGCAGCAGCGATCTGTTGGTGTGTTCCAGTTTTCTCTGCCGGTTCTCCATCTCTCTGGATCTCTGTTGTTCTTTCTGCAGTTTTCGGATGTAATCCACCGAGGCCTTCAGGATGGTTCCTTTGTTCCAGCGCGACTCCCTGCTCACACACACACACACACACACACACACACACACACACACACACACAGTACAGACTGAGTACACACACACTCAACAAACCACTGCTCCAGCTGACGGATGTTAAATAAAAGAGGTGGAGAGGTACTGACGGGTCGGGGGACTTGGGGATGAGCGCTCCCAGCTCCTTGATCCGGTCGTTGATGTTGAACCTCCTCCGCCTCTCAACTGCAAACACAACAACAACAACAACAACAACAACAACAACAACATGACGTTATTATATCTCATTATTCAGTATTCTCAGCCTGCAGAGGAAGCAGC
>NC_136010.1:1286588-1289088 GCF_048128805.1 Centroberyx gerrardi
AGCTCACTGACACACACACACACAGACACTCTGTCTGTAGCTCTGCCGCTCGCTCACACACTCTGCAGCTCTCTTCCTCTTTCTGTCAGGACTGTTGAAAAATGGGGAAACGTCTCTTTAAGAAAGACAAAAAAACCCTCCCACAGTTAGCTATCTGCCTCTCACACACACACACACACACACACACACACACACACACACACACAGTAACGCCTGGCTGTCTCCACCCAGATCAGCCTGCAGCAGAAAGAAGGAAGTGAGTTTTGGAGTCTGGAAAGTTAACTGATATTCTGCTGTTAGACTTTTTCAAGTCATTCATATTTTCTGCTGTTATTCATGTTGTAGATTCATTATCATAATGTCATTATTCTAGTTTATTATCCAGTTATTCTACCTAACAACAGACTAAATAACTAACTGTTATTAATATTTTAGTTTTGCTGCCATTCATCTGTAGTTCTTGTTGTTATTAATGTAGTTATTATCCAGTTATTAGTTATCAGCTGTTTTATTGTTTTTCAATGGATTTACTTTCCAGACTGAACAGAAACTGCTGCACACACTGACTGTTATCCGTGTGTGTGTGTGTGTGTGTGTGTGCGTGTGTGTGTGTGGGCGTGTGTGTGTGTGTGTGTGTGTGTGTGTGTGTGCAGTGGAAGAAGCAGCTCGCTCAGCTTCTTGTCTGCAGGCTGCTGAAGGACAGAAACTCGTTTGTTCCTCAGCTGCTGAGTTTAATAAACTGCTGTAATTCATTTGTTGTGCGGACATATCTATTTCTTTGAATGTGTGTGTGTTCACTCCCACAGCTGGGCTGACCTCTGACCTTACAGCTGACCTCCACACACACATACATTCTTAATGAGTGTGTGTGTGTGTGTGTGTGTGTGTGTGTGTTACCGTGTTAGCTAGCTGCAGTCCGGAGTCGATCAGCGTCAGGAACTCGTCGTTGAGGCTCGACTCCAGGCTGATGATGTCATCAATCACCGTCTCCTCCATCTGAATCGACCAATCACAGATCAAACAAGTTCAGCTGCAGAAAATACCAGAAGGCTTTCAGGTGATGTCACCACCCTCTGGCGGCCATCTTGGAGGTCCTCAGCTCTGTGAACAGCTGACTGTGTTTCCGTCTCAACAGAATTGAACAGACGGTTAATTTCTGTCTGTTTCTGACTGAACTGATCATTTCATCACTGATCCATCTGATTGATTTAGTGTTTAGATAATGTCAGCTTGTTAGCTAGCTAACCATAGTATCTGGTCAGCTAACATCACTGTCTTGTTGTTAACACATCCGATTAGCACACTAGCTAACGTATCTAGCAGCGGCTAGCGTTAGCGTGTTCACATTAACATCAGTGTGTTTGCCGGCTAGTTAGCTAGCTAACAGTTTGTTCAGGTTAACTGAGCTGACTCTTCTCAAGCTACAACTCAGAGTGTTTTGGAGTAGAGACTAGGGCTAAAGACAAGACAGTTTACTGTGTCACAGTAACCAAATCCACCTTATCACACTATTCACTTTTACTGAGAACGTTACTGAATGGATCTACAGCCACACCACAACAAGCTGACTCAGCTGCTCTCTGCTTCTAGCTGCTTCTACAGATTTACACTTTATTAACTAACACACAGTTCTACAGATTTACACTTTATTAACTAACACACAGTTCTACAGATTTACACTTTATTAACTAACACACAGTTCTACAGATTTACACTTTATTAATAACACACAGTTCTACATGTTCCTCCATCATGGAGACAGGCTGCTGGAGATAAACTGTAAAGTTCTAGAATCTGTTTGAAGAGATTACAAAATGAACAACATGAAACCAAATGCTGGTTCTGTTTAAATCCAGCAGGAACTCTAACAGTCTGGATCAGACTGCAGGTTGGAGGTTTTTGGGTGTGAAACCTGATAGAACAGTTTCAACACCACAGAGCTGGATTCAGCTAAACTTAACTGGAAGTCCTCAGCAAGACGGAAGCCTGTGTGTGTGTGTGTGAGTGTGTGTGTGTGTGTGTGTGAGTGTGTGTGTGTGTGTGTTCCCTCCACCACTGAGTCAGATCCTCAGAAACAGTCGTCTCAGCAGTTTACAGTGAGAGAGACCGGCAGGAAGAACAGGGTTTTGTTGCTGACTGGTTTTTCTCACCGAGTCTTAAAGAAAGTTTCTGATTGGTTCAGACATTTCTCTTGATATTTTCATTTCATGTATTTTCATACTGAACATATTTCAGTCTATATCAATATGATCCATACTTACTGAATATTGACACAGAATATCAGAGATCAGACAGACAGACAGGCAGACAGACAGGCAGGCAGACAGGCAGGCAGGCAGACAGGCAGACAGATAGACAGACAGACAGACAGGCAGACAGACAGACAGACAGGCAGACAGACAGACAGACAGGCAGACAGACAGACAGGCAGACAGACAGACAGACAGGCAGACAGACAGACAGACAGACAGACAGGCAGACAGGCAGACAGACAGGCAGG
>NC_136010.1:1293861-1296361 GCF_048128805.1 Centroberyx gerrardi
GTAATGTTTAATGTTCATGGATGGATGGATGGATAAACGGATGGAGGGATGAATGGATGGATAAATTAACAAATGAATGAAAGAGCAGAAAAACAGTTAAATGATTGGAAAGAATCGCTCAGAGAGAAGAGATGAGTGTGTGTGTGTGTGTGTGTGTGTGTGTGTGTGTGTGTGTGTGTGTGTGTGTGTTAGAGGGTGAAGGGACTCAGGTGGCGCTAACATTTCAACCTCTGAGGTTCGCTACAGTGTGTGTGTGTGTGTGTCGCTGTATATTTCTGTGTGTGGCTGCTTATATTTATGTGTGTGTGTAGGTGTTTTGCCTATATGTGTAATGTGTGTGTGTGTGTGTGTGTGTGGATACTTGTTTCTGTGTATTTGTGTGTATTTGTTTGTATGTAAGCGTATGTAAAGTATTTGGTATCTGGATAACAGAGAGAAAACCAGCAGAGAGTTTAGACTACTGTCTCACTGTATAGACTGATAGTTCTACCAGGAACCTCCTAGACCTACCAGGAACCTTATAGACCTACCAGGAACCTCATAGATCTACCAGGAACCTTATAGACCTACCAGGAACCTCATAGATCTACCAGGAACCTCCTAGATCTACCAGGAACCTTATAGACCTACCAGGAACCTCATAGATCTACCAGGAACCTTATAGACCTACCAGGAACCTCATAGATCTACCAGGAACCTCCTAGACCTACCAGGAACCTTATAGACCTACCAGGAACCTCATAGATCTACCAGGAACCTCCTAGACCTACCAGGAACCTCATAGATCTACCAGGAACCTTATAGACCTACCAGGAACCTTATAGATCTACCAGGAACCTCCTAGATCTACCAGGAACCTTATAGACCTACCAGGAACCTCATAGATCTACCAGGAACCTCCTAGACCTACCAGGAACCTTATAGACCTACCAGGAACCTCATAGATCTACCAGGAACCTCCTAGACCTACCAGGAACCTCATAGATCTACCAGGAACCTCCTAGATCTACCAGGAACCTTATAGACCTACCAGGAACCTCATAGATCTACCAGGAACCTCCTAGATCTACCAGGAACCTTATAGACCTACCAGGAACCTCATAGATCTACCAGGAACCTCCGAGATCTACCAGGAACCTCATAGACCTACCAGGAACCTCATAGATCTACCAGGAACCTTATAGACCTACCAGGAACCTCATAGATCTACCAGGAACCTCCTAGACCTACCAGGAACCTTATAGACCTACCAGGAACCTCATAGATCTACCAGGAACCTCCTAGACCTACCAGGAACCTCATAGATCTACCAGGAACCTTATAGACCTACCAGGAACCTTATAGATCTACCAGGAACCTCCTAGATCTACCAGGAACCTTATAGACCTACCAGGAACCTCATAGATCTACCAGGAACCTCCTAGACCTACCAGGAACCTTATAGACCTACCAGGAACCTCATAGATCTACCAGGAACCTCCTAGACCTACCAGGAACCTCATAGATCTACCAGGAACCTCCTAGATCTACCAGGAACCTTATAGACCTACCAGGAACCTCATAGATCTACCAGGAACCTCCTAGATCTACCAGGAACCTTATAGACCTACCAGGAACCTCATAGATCTACCAGGAACCTCCGAGATCTACCAGGAACCTCATAGATCTACCAGGAACCTCCTAGATCTACCAGGAACCTTATAGACCTACCAGGAACCTCATAGATCTACCAGGAACCTCCTAGATCTACCAGGAACCTTATAGACCTACCAGGAACCTCCTAGATCTACCAGGAACCTCCTAGATCTACCAGGAACCTTATAGACCTACCAGGAACCTCCTAGATCTACCAGGAACCTCATAGACCTACCAGGAACCTCCTAGACCTACCAGGAACCTTATAGACCTACCAGGAACCTTATAGACCTACCACGAAACTCATAGACCTACCAGGAACCTTATAGACCTACCAGGAACCTCCTAGATCTACCAGGAACCTCATAGACCTACCAGGAACCTCCTACACCTACCAGGAACCTTATAGACCTACCAGGAACCTTATAGACCTACCAGGAAACTCATAGACCTACCAGGAACCTTATAGACCTACCAGGAACCTCCTAGATCTACCAGGAACCTTATAGATCTACCAGGAACCTCCTAGATCTACCAGGAACCTCCTAGATCTACCAGGAACCTTATAGACCTACCAGGAACCTCATAGACCTACCAGGAACCTCCTAGATCTACCAGGAACCTTATAGACCTACCAGGAACCTCATAGACCTACCAGGAACCTCCTAGATCTACCAGGAACCTTATAGACCTACCAGGAACCTCCTAGACCTACCAGGAACCTCCTAGATCTACCAGGAACGTCCTAGATCTACCAGGAACCTCATAGACCTACCAGGAACCTTATAGACCTACCAGGAACCTCCTAGATCTACCAGGAACCTTATAGATCTACCAGGAACCTTATAGACCTACCAGGAACCTC
>NC_136010.1:1301361-1306361 GCF_048128805.1 Centroberyx gerrardi
CCCCACACACACACACTGACCTACACACACACACAGCATGTCTGTAGTTAGGTAGAGAGCTGTGGAGCAGAGTGAGCTCAGGGAAGATGGAAGTAACTCTGCTCATTCTGATCTTTATTATACCGTCGTCTGGGTGAATACTCGATTCTGATTGGCTGTCTGTTCACCGTTCTAAATTAATGCGCTGGCTGCGTAGCATCAGCCTGTATCTAAACTGAGTAACCATAGCAACAGGGACGCAGCCAAAGCCTATCATTTGTTCGTGAAAATCTTGATATTGATTTGGGGACAGTGACATGTCTGGATAGCTAGCTAGTCTTGTTGTTAAACATACTGTCAAATTATATTTACTGTTTGTCGACCGGACACAGTGTTACTGACTGAGTCTTGCTAGCATAACGTTAGCTTCCTGCTCACAGCTGAGCGGACAGGAAATATCTCCCCGAGTCGTATCTGAGGTTCGTCCTATTTACTGGAGTAGTGAACGACGTTTCCATTGCATAAGAACCTTATGGGACGGTAATGATTGTTCCAGGTATTAGTCAAACCCTCAGGTGTTACCAGGGAAACTGACTTGTGAAAAACTTTAGATTTTGATTACAAAACGCATGAAAATATAAATTAATGGTCTTCATTTTTTTTTCCTTTTGCAAGTGACCATGGTATAAGCGGGATAACGCTTATACCGCGATTAATATACACTCACCGGCCACTTTATTAGGTATACCTGCACCTGAACACAGACAGCCAATCATGTGGCAGCAGCTCAGTATAAAGCAGCAGACTGGGTGGAGGTTTAGTTTCTGACTCAACAGATGATCAGCCGCTACTAGATAGTTGTGAGTGTATATATACTGTATATACACTCACTGGCCACTTTATTAGGTACACCTGCTCCTTAACGCACATAGCCTGCTCCTTCAAATAGCGAATCATGTGGCTGCAACTCAGTATATAAATGGTTTAGTTTTTTGTTCCAACAAACACTAGAATGGGTGAGATGCGTCATCTAAGCACCTTTGTGGTCTGATTGGTTGGTTCCAGCATCTCAGAAACAGCTGTCCTTCTGGGATTTTCACACTAGAGTTTACAGAGAACGGTGCGAGAAACAAAAAAACATCCAGTGAATGAAAACAGGTTGTTAATGAGAGAGGTCAGAGGTCACAGCAGACTGGTTCAAGCTGACAGAAAGGCCACAAATGCTCCAATAACAGCTCTTTACAACAGTGGAGTGCAGAAGGGCATCTCAAGTTGTTTCCCTTATGATAAATGGGCAACAGCAACAGATGACCAGCCAGTATTAAATAGGTGTACCTAATAAAGTGGCCGGTGAGTGTATATGTTACAGTTAAAGTGGGAAAACGGTCAGTGTACAGATTCGCTGGTCAGTTTGTACATTACCTGATTGCACATGCATCAGTAAATGTGTGTTTTCTTGTGCCAGGAGGCCCGTCTCAGGAAGATGACTGTGAATTAAGAAAACTGAATTTGAATTGGGGAAAACAAATTTGAAATTATTATTAAAAGTTAAATTCAAAAATAATTTATTCAAGAAATTCATTTTTGGAATTCAACGTTTCATTGTGAGCTTGACAAATTCAAATGTTTGCATTTTAAATCCAATCCCTGCTGGCCCTGATCTTCTGTTGTTCTCTGTTCTCCGGTGTTAAATGCGGTCGTGTTCCTCCCTCAGGAACAAGTGGAGTACGTCTTCCTCATCATCTTCACCATCGAGACCTTCCTGAAGATCCTGGCCTACGGTCTGGTGATGCATCCCAGCTCCTACATCCGCAACGGCTGGAACCTGCTGGACTTCGTCATCGTCATCGTCGGGTAAGAACCAGAACCAGAACCAGAAGAACCTGATGTGGTTCTTCTCTCTTGTTTCTATCCGTCTTCATGTCCTCCGCTGCTCTGTGAGGCACTTTGGGATGAAGCTGTCTGTTGAAAGTGCTTCAGAAATAAATCTGACTTGACTGGAACTAACTAAGCAGAGCGCATGGCCTCTGGCCTGCAGACGCCTGAAGCTAAAACACAATTTATGTGATTTTGTGCTTTTTTTGTTAAGTTTCTTTGACAGCTGACTGGGACTACTGTCCACTGTAAAGGCTTTGCAGCTGCATCCTAAATCTCCAATCTGAGTCTCCATGGAGGAACATGTAGAACTGTGTGTTAGTTAATAAAGTGTAAATCTGTAGAACTGTGTGTTAGTTAATAAAGTGTAAATCTGTAGAACTGTGTGTTAGTTAATAAAGTGTAAATCTGTAGAACTGTGTGTTAGTTAATAAAGTGTAAATCTGTAGAACTGTGTGTTAGTTAATAAAGTGTAAATCTGTAGAAGCAGCTAGAAGCAGAGAGCAGCTGAGTCAGCTTGTTGTGGTGTGGCTGTAGATCCATTCAGTAACGTTCTCAGTAAAAGTGAATAGTGTGATAAGGTGGATTTGGTTACTGTGACACAGTAAACTGTCTTGTCTTTAGCCCTAGTCTCTACTCCAAAACACTCTGAGTTGTAGCTTGAGAAGAGTCAGCTCAGTTAACCTGAACAAACTGTTAGCTAGCTAACTAGCCGGCAAACACACTGATGTTAATGTGAACACGCTAACGCTAGCTGCTACTAGCTACGTTAGCTAGTGTGCTAATCGGATGTGTTAACAACAAGACAGTGATGTTAGCTGACCAGATACTATGGTTAGCTAGCTAACAAGCTGACATTATCTAAACACTAAATCAATCAGATGGATCAGTGATGAAATGATCAGTTCAGTCAGAAACAGACAGAAATTAACCGTCTGTTCAATTCTGTTGAGACGACAGAAACACAGTCAGCTGTTCACAGAGCTGAGGACCTCCAAGATGGCCGCCAGAGGAGGTTACATCACCTGAAAGTGGAACCTGAATGGATAGAACTGTCCATTCTAGTAGTAGTTGGCTAGTACAGCATAAAATGGTGATTATGGAATTAGTTGCTATGGTGACAACACAAGTCTGGACATTAAGGCTGTAAAGTCTGTCACACTGTCTTGAGGCGAGTCTGTCAGCAAACTGACTAACGTAGCTTAGCCTTCCTTTAGTGGAGAAGGACAGTTAGTGTTCTCTGACTTCAAACAGCTAACAGACATCAGCTGAAACAGAAACTCAACTGTAAACTCTTCTGCTAACTGCACAGGTGTCAAAACTCTTGACCGACATAAAAAGACAGCAGCAGGTGACAGAGCTCCACCTGGTGGAGGCAGAGGGAAACTTCATTCAGCTGCAACTTTCCTCCACCAGGTTTCACTGCTTTGGTTCTTGCTGTAAAAGTCACTTTATACAGAAGCTAGTCCAACAGTTCAAATCAAAATGGCCGCCGCTCCGACCGTCCTGGACCGTTGATTTGAATGGGAAAGACCGTTCTGTCCATTCTAGTTCTGTGGTCTCTGCTGACTTCATTCTGAGTCCCGGAGCTCCTGCAGGTCCTTGAAGTCCGTCCTCCATGCTTGTCGTTGTGTTTTGTCCTCGCTGCGGGGCGATGTGACCGGCCGGCCTCGGGCGGCGAGGAGGGTGAGGAGGGTGAGGAGGGTGAGGAGGATGAGGAGGATGATGAAGAGCTCTGTCATGCTGACGCTGCCTCAGGAGCCGCTGCTCCAGTTACAGTCTGTTTGGTTTCAGGCTGAGCGGCTGCTGAGACACAGAGAGTTTCATTTGATTTATTTGATGAGTTTTTATTAGCTGTAGTATTGTTGATTGTTGTGATGTCGTTATTGTGTCTCGTGTGTGTTGTGCCGTGACAGTTGGGTTTCTCTCTGGGATAAATAAAGTTTCAACACACTGAATACATGATGAAGCAGCCAGGCAGTCTGCAGCGTCTTCATCAGGCTGTCTGACACCAACATCACACTGTACAGGAAACTCAGCTCCCACAAACTAGTCCTGAACCTGTTGAAACTCCAGGAGGGGTAGTGAGGCGGAGACTGTACTGCCAGCTGGTCTTCCTGTTAGGTGTCGTGTTCGTGTTCGTGTTCGTGTTCATGATCGTGATCGTGTTCATGATCGTGATCGTGTTCATGATCGTGTTCGTGTTCATGATCGTGTTCGTGGTCATGATCGTGGTCATGATCGTGTTCGTGATCGTGTTCGTGATCGTGGTCATGATCGTGTTCGTGTTCATGATCGTGATCGTGGTCATGATCGTGTTCGTGTTCATGATCGTGTTCGTGGTCATGATCGTGTTCGTGATCATGATCGTGTTCGTGATCATGATCGTGTTCGTGGTCGTGATCGTGATCGTGATCGTGTTCGTGGTCATGATCGTGGTCATGATCGTGTTCGTGATCATGATCGTGTTCGTGATCATGATCGTGTTCGTGGTCATGATCGTGGTCATGATCGTGTTCGTGTTCATGATCGTGTTCGTGGTCATGATCGTGTTCGTGATCATGATCGTGTTCGTGATCATGATCGTGTTCGTGGTCATGATCGTGTTCGTGTTCATGATCGTGTTCGTGATCATGATCGTGTTCGTGGTCATGATCGTGTTCGTGATCGTGTTCGTGATCGTGATCGTGATCGTGTTCGTGGTCATGATCGTGGTCATGATCGTGTTCGTGATCGTGTTCGTGATCGTGGTCATGATCGTGTTCGTGGTCATGATCGTGGTCATGATCGTGTTCGTGATCGTGTTCATGTTCGTGTTCAGACTGATGAAGACGCTTCCTGGCTGCTGTCAGCAGTTTGAACTCAGATCAGATGTGTGACTTGAAACTTGAAGGAAATTCAATGAGATAAAACCATATTCAGTTATGATTTGGAAAAGAAAATAGGTATATATGTGAAATATGGAATTGAATTTAAAAGCAAATTGTGCATTTTGAAGATTAAAATCTTTTCTTTTTTTTTTCAGTTTACCCATAGACCTCAGTATTTACAGTACACACTGTGGGTTCAGACCATGCAGGAAATCAAGAAGACAGATTTTCAGATTTATTACATTACAGTCACTTCTAGTCAGAGCAACACATTTC
>NC_136010.1:1308861-1326361 GCF_048128805.1 Centroberyx gerrardi
TATCATATTGTATCGTATCATATCGTATCATGTTGTATTGTATCATATCGTATCATGTTGTATCGTATCATATCGTATCATGTTGTATTGTATTGTATCATATTGTATCGTATCGTATCATATCGTATCGTATCATATCGTATCATGTTGTATCGTATCATATCGTATCATATTGTATTGTATCATATCGTATCATATCGTATCGTATCATATCGTATCATGTTGTATTGTATTGTATCATATTGTATCGTATCGTATCATATCGTATCATATCGTATCATGTTGTATTGTATCGTATCATATCGCATTGTATCGTAGCATATCGTATTGTATCGTATCATATTGTATCGTATCGTATCATATGTATTGTATCGTATCGTATTGTATCGTATCGTATCATATCGTATCATGTTGTATTGTATCGTATCGTATCATATCGTATCATGTTGTATTGTATCGTATCGTATTGTATCGTATCGTATCATATCGTATCATGTTGTATTGTATCGTATCATATCGCATTGTATCGTAGCATATCGTATTGTATCGTATCATATTGTATCGTATCGCATCATATGTATTGTATTGTATCGTATTGTATTGTATCATGTTGTATCGTATTGTATCGTATCATGTTGTATCATATTGTATCATATTGTATCGTATCGTATCATATTGTATCGTATCGTATCATATCGTATCATGTTGTATTGTATTGTATCGTATTGTATTGTATCGTATCATATTGTATCGTATCGTGTTGTATTGTATTGTATCGTATTGTATTGTATTGTATTGTATCATATTGTATCGTAGCGTGTTGTATTGTATCATATTGTATCGTATCGTATCGTATCGTGTTGTATTGTATCATATTGTATTGTATTGTATCATATTGTGTCATATTGTATCGTATCATATTGTATCGTATCGTATCATGTTGTATTGTATCATATTGTATCGTATCATATTGTATCGTATCATATTGTATCGTATCGCGTTGTATTGTATCATATTGTATTGTATTGTATCATATTGTGTCATATTGTATCGTATCATATTGTATCGTATCGTGTTGTATTGTATCATATTGTATCGTATCGTGTTGTATTGTATCATATTGTATCGTATCATATTGTATCGTATCGTATCGTGTTGTATTGTATCATATTGTATCGTATCGTGTTGTATTGTATCATATTGTATCGTATCATATTGTATCGTATCGTATCGTGTTGTATTGTATCATATTGTATCGTATCGTGTTGTATTGTATCATATTGTATCGTATCATATTGTATCGTATCGTATCGTGTTGTATTGTATCATATTGTATCGTATCGTGTTGTATTGTATCATATTGTATCGTATCATATTGTATCATATTGTATCGTATTGTATCGTATCGTATCGTGTTGTATTGTATCATATTGTATCATATTGTATCATATTGTATCGTATCATATTGTATCATATTGTATCGTATTGTATCGTATCGTATCGTGTTGTATTGTATCATATTGTATCATATTGTATCATATTGTATCGTATTGTATCGTTTCGTATTGTGTTGTATTGTATCATATTGTATCGTTTCGTGTTGTATTGTATCATATTGTACTGTACCGTAGTGTCGTATGATATATTGTATTGTTGTATTGTATTAATGTATTTTATCATTGCACAGCGCAGCGTATCGTATCATATTGTATCTTCTCTGGTCATATCATATTGTATTGTATTGTATCATATCTTATATGGTAAGATATGATATGATACAATTTGATATGTATGATATGTATATCTGTGTTCTCTCTCCTCAGACATGTATGTGGAGGACGACCCGGTGCCGTGTGCGTTCGCGGGTCACGGCAGGCAGTGCATGATTAACGGGTCGGAGTGCCGCGGCCGGTGGGACGGGCCCAACGGAGGAATCACCAACTTCGACAACTTCTTCTTCGCCATGCTGACCGTCTTCCAGTGCATCACGATGGAGGGATGGACCGACGTGCTCTACTGGGTGAGCCAGAATAACATAACCAGTAATACAATAATAACCAGTAACCAGTAATACAATACTAAAACCAGTTAGTTATCACTATGGAGGGATGGATGGATGCTCTATACTAGGTAATATAATACCATAACTAGTTGGTTAATGATTTCTTTCTTTCTTTCTTTCTTTCTTTCTTTCAAAACAGTAACAAATATAATACACAGCTGTCTCTCTCTCCTGTCTCTCGGCAGATGAATGATGCCATAGGGTTTGAGTTGCCCTGGGTTTACTTCGTCAGTCTGGTGATCTTCGGCTCGTTCTTCGTTCTCAACCTGGTTCTGGGAGTTCTCAGCGGGTTCGTTCCTTTGTTTCTTATCAGAGGAAATTAAAAGAGGAAAGAAACTCCACCCAGATTTATTATACATACAGTGTTAGAGTGGTAAAATAAGAACTAAAGTGATACTGAACTCATTATAGCTGGTTAGCTTGTGTGTGTGTGTGTGTGTGTGTGTGTGTGTGTGTGTGTGTGTGTGTGTGTGTTGGTGTGTGTGTGAGAATGTTATTTTCCACAGCGTTCTTTAAGAAGAGAGAAAAGGCCAAGACTCATAGAGACTTCTGGGAACTCTTTCTTTATAAACTGTGTGCTTTAACATGTATTGTTGCGATATTTGTGTTGTGTGTGTGTCATGCGTGTTTTATGCGTGTGTTACGTGTCTCTTGCGTGTGTTTCCAGAGAGTTCTCCAAGGAGAGGGAGAAGGCGAAGGCTCGGGGAGACTTCCAGAAGCTGAGGGAGAAGCAGCAGATGGAGGAGGATCTGTGTGGATACATGGACTGGATCACACAGGCAGAGGACATCGACGAGTTCGACGAGGACGGAAACCCCCGTGAGAGAGAGAGAGAGAGAGAGAGAGAGAGAGAGAGAGACAGAGAGAGAGAGACAGAGAGAGAAGGATGTGACTACTAAGGCTGTCAAAACAAATGTCAATAATCAAATTTCAGTTCAATCAATTTCAGTCTAATATATAATAATAAGGAATTTCAACCCCAACCTGCCAGTCAAATGCATCGTACTGTAAGAGAAAAGATATATTAGATATATTTTGTTATTTATATGCTTGAAATAATGGAAACGGTGTTCATTGACGTATTAGTGATATTGAATAGTTAATTTGTGCTATAGCCATATTTGTTGATTGTTATAGATCAGTGGATTTTCCATAGTTTCTTATACATAAAATTCATTCCTGCAGTTGAAACTCAGTTCAGCAACAGTATTTCAGTTTTTCAGAGACAAAATGTTGCTGACTGATAAATGTTTTCAATCTGTAACTTTGTGTTTTTTTTTACTAAATCTTTAAATTTCTGTCTGGATGTTTGTTGCTTCTGGACTTCAGCTCAGCTTCACAACATCTGAACTCAGTCTGACAGCTGCTCAGTGACAAACCGGTCAGAGCCAGTCAGTTAATGGAAGGCAATTACTAAAGCGGTTAAACCAAATTCTATTAAAGGAAATCAATTAGTGAAGCTAATGGGGCTGAAACTCATCTGAGAAATGACTGCAGATCAGCTGGAGTTTAATTTGATTCATAATAATAATATATAACTTATACATAATGATGCTGTCACATAATGAGATACAGATGATTTCTGTCTCTGATGTCAGTTCAATTCAAACAATAAATACACCAGTAAACCAGTACAGTATTCCCATTTCCCACTGGGAAACCATCCTAAGAAATAATACACATATTAACACTCAGAAGTCTGATTTATCACAAGTGCATTGTACAGTCGAACATCAGCGTAATGTAAAGCCTGAGTGTAAAGAACGCAGCGGCGGTCTTCTTCTGTGTTGATGTGCAGCTTGTGGTTGAAATCCTGAAGTGTTTAAAAAAAAATCATATCGCACCAAGACAAAACACAGAAGAAGAGAGGAACAGGAAGGAACGGTAAAAACAAACATGGACGCCGCTATAGCATCGGTCTCCAGTCTGACGGCAGTGGGACGTTTCACTCTGTATCAGAAACTGGTTCTGTGTTGTAGTGGATCCTGAGGGACTGAGACCAGCAGAAGATTAAAATCATAATCTGTTGTGTCAAATTAGCAATACTGGATCAATATCTTCGTTTATAGAACTGTTGTGATATCCGGCTGCAGGTGGAGCTGCAGAGTTCGCTTCAGGAACAGGTCTTCAGCCCACAGAGGACGACAATATGACTGTTATACATTTATTTTTCATCAGTTTATAAGAAGCTGACTTACTGAAAAACACGCCTCTTTTTGTTTATAGACAACAATAGTCTCTCTCTCTCTCTCTCTCTCTCTCTCTCTCTCTCTCTCTCTCAGGTCCGTCTCTGGGCGATCTGTCAGACAAGAAGAGAGGGAAGTTTGGATGGTTCAGCCATTCCAACGAAACACACGGTACACACACACACACACATTCTCTCTCTCTCTCTCTCTCTCTCTCTCTCTCTCTCTCTCTCTCTCTCTCTACCTTCGTTACTGCCAATTAGGATCCATTGCTAATTACATTTGCTGCAGGGGTGAGTGTGTGTGTGCATGTGCGTGTGTGTGTGTGTGTGTGTGTGTGTGTGTGTGTGTTCATTTCTCAGTCCAATCTAAATCTAGAATGATGCCACAATATCTTTCTATATCTGGGTCTCCCTCTCTCTCTCTCTCTCTCTCTCTCTCTCTCTCTCTCTCTCTCTATTTGACCCTATTTCAAATAATTTTCTCTTCTCTCTCAATTCCACTTATTTCCAACTTCCTTTATTAAAATGAATTATAAATCCATTAATGTTGCAGATAGAGCAGATAGAGGGGGAAATATTAGATAAAAGAAAAAGAAACAGAATGGTAAAAACAATAAATATCTGCTAATGACAATAACAAAAATAACTATGAAAACTCAACATAAACAATCTGATCTCTCTCTTTCTCTCTCTCTCTCTCTCTCTCTCTGTCTCTCTCTCTCTCTCTCTCTGTCTCTCTCTCTCTCTGTCTCTCTCTCTCTCTGTCTCTCTCTCTCTCTGTCTCTCTCTCTGTGTGTCTCTCTCTCTCTGTCTCTCTGTCTCTCTGTCTCTCTCTCTCTCTCTCTCTCTCTCTCTCTCTCTCTGTCTCTCTCTGTCTCTCTCTCTCTCTCTCTCTGTCTCTCTCTCTCTCTCTCTCTCTCTCTCTCTGTCTCTCTCTGTCTCTTTCTCTGTCTCTCTCTCTCTCTCTCTCTCAGCGAGTCTTCCTGCCAGTGAAACGGCGTCGACGAACACGGAGAACATCGATGAGGAACACGCTAACTGCTGCCAGGCCTGCTGGTAACACACACACACACACACACACACACACACACACACTGTCAGTAAGTCTCACCAGTTCTTCAATAAAAAGTTCCTGTCACGTTTGTCTTTGTCCTCCTGAATGTAAAAGTGTTTCTGTGTTGAGTTTCATGGTTTTAAGCGTTCGTCTCGTCTGTCCAGTGAAAACCTTTCATCTCCAAAATGTTTCAGGATCTCAGAGAAACGCCTTTTAAAAACTTTCATAGGACTGAAGTTAAAACTCTAAGATCGGAGTCACGAGGTTTTTGCGGGACAGCGGTGATTTGTAAGCTACTGACAAACTGACTCGATATACTGAAGCAGTGTGTGTGTATGTGCGTCTTCTGCACTTAAATAAACAAAATAACAAAACAATAACAAAACAAAATAAAGTTTTCCTTGTAATCTGCTGTGATGAATTCACTGTCCAGTAAATGTGATTTCATTTCTGTGTCAGCGCTCAGATGATGAAGAACAGCTGCTGGTGAGTTCACATCACACCGGACACTCTGCTTCCTGGTTCCCTGTCTGCTGTGTTATCTGTTACATATGTTTATCTTTCTCTCTCTAGCTCTCTTTTTTATGTCATTTTACTAGGCAAATTATGTATTGTTCTGTTTTATGTGAAACACATTGAATTTGTGTTTGTCTGTATAAATAAAGTTTGCCTGTTCTACCCAGGCAGCCAGATGCTCAGTCTGCCTGCTGGAGCTTCTTGTGGAGAAATAAAAAGCAGAGCATGAAAAGGTTATGTGATGTTAGCTGTTAGCTGCTAGCTGCTAACTGAGCTGCTAGCTAACAGCTCTTCTATCAGATAACAGTCTGATCCAGTCTGACTCTTTATGATCGCTGTGTGGAAACAGAAACTCACTAAACTACGACTCATCTTTGTTGTTGTTGTGGGAAACCCCGCCTCTCCTTCACTGTGATTGGCTGACTGAGAAAAAAGCCGTTCACGTCACCCGGCGCTTTTCTGAGAAGTTGAACATTTCTCTCTCTCCCCCCCCCCCCTCTCTCTCTCTCTCTCTCTGTCTCCCCCCCCTCTCCCTCTCTCTCCCCCCCTGTCTCTCTCTCTCTCTCTGTCTCCCCCCCCTCTCTCTCCCTCTCTCTCCCCCCTGTCTCTCTCTCTCTCTCTCTCCCTCTCTCTCGCTCTCTCTCTGTCTCCCCCGCCCCCCCTCTCCCCCTCTCTCTCTCTCTCTCTCCCCCTCTCCCCTCTCTCCCTCTCTCTCTCTCCCCCCCTCTCTCCCCTCTCTCTCTCCCCCCTCTCTCTCTATCTCTCTCTCTCTGTCTCCCCCCGCCCCCCCCTCCCTCTCTCTCCCCCCCCTCTCCCTCTCCCCCCTCTCTCTCTCTCTCCCTCTCTCTCTCCCTCTCCCCCCCCTCTCTCTCTCTCTCCCTCTCCCCCCCCCTCTCCCCTCTCTCTCTCCCCCCCCTCTCTCTCTCTCTCCCTCTCTCTCTCTCCCCCCCTCTCTCCCCTCTCTCTCTCCCCCCCTCTCTCTCTCTCTCCCTCTCTCTCTCTCCCCCCCCTCTCTCCCCCTCTCTCTCTCCCCCCCTCTCTCTCTCTCTCCCTCTCTCTCTCTCCCCCCCCCCCCCCCTCCAGTCGGACGTTGCGGAGGTGGAACAGGGTGTGCAGGAGGAACTGTCGCACAGCCGTCAAGTCGGTGACGTTCTATTGGCTGGTTCTGCTGCTCGTCTTCCTCAACACCTCGCTCAGCGCCTCCGAGCATTACAACCAACCTGACTGGCTGACGGAAGTCCAGGGTAAAAAACACACACACACACCGGCAAGAGCCAATCAGAGCGGCTGATGCATGTCATGGAATAACACACAGGTATAGACACACACACACACACACACACACACACACATACTGTAAATTAGAAGACATCCAGCTTCTAATGTCAGACCAACAGGCTTTAATATTAGATAAGTGGGAGGAGTCACCAGATTGTGAAGGTAAATATAACTGAGTATCATCAGCATAGCAGTGAAATTGAACACCATGCTTACGATGGTGGCAGCATGTAGATTCAGAAAAGTAGTGGACCCGGTCCTGAACCCTGAGGAACACCGGAACAGATTTAACAGTGGAGGGACCTGACCATGTTGTAGAATACACACTGAGTTCTGTCTCCATGACAACGCTGCACCTTGGATACCAGTAAGCTTGTGTAAACGCTGTAGTAGCAGGTTGAGATCAAGCAGAAGGAGCAGGAGGTGAAAGGTCAGAGTCAGTCGACCTTATTCACACGGCGGCCATGTTGAACACTCATGGTGAAACTCTTCCTGGAGGAGCGAGTCCAGCTCCGACCTCCTGCTGGGAACCAAGACGCACATCACACACACATTTAGCATTTCACAGATTCCCCACACTGAAGCGATTCAAGAGATTGGCAAGATATTGTTTCACATTTGAATATATTTGGCTCATTATCATTAGCTGCCAGAGGCTAACGAGCTAGCTAGTTAGCCAACTAACTTCCCTCAGCAAACAGCAAAGAGTTGTCTCTCTCTCTCTCACCTGTCTCTCTCTCTCACCTGTCTCTCTCTCACCTGTCTCTCTCTCTCACCTGTCTCTCTCTCTCACCTGTCTGTCTCTCTCACCTGTCTGTCTCTCACCTGTCTATCTCTCACCTGTTTCTCTCTCATCTGTCTCTCTCTCACCTGTCTCTCTCTCTCACCTGTCTGTCTCTCACCTGTCTCTCTCTCTCACCTGTCTCTCACCTGTCTCTCTCTCACCTGTCTCTCACCTGTCTCTCTCTCACCTGTCTCTCACCTGTCTCTCTCTCACCTGTCTCTCACCTGTCTCTCTCTCACCTGTCTCTCTCTCTCACCTCTCTCACCTGTCTCTCACCTGTCTCTCTCTCACCTGTCTCTCACCTGTCTCTCTCTCACCTGTCTCTCACCTGTCTCTCTCTCACCTGTCTCTCTCTCACCTGTCTCTCTCTCACCTGTCTCTCACCTGTCTCTCACCTGTCTCTCTCTCACCTGTCTCTCTCTCTCACCTGTCTCTCACCTGTCTCTCACCTGTCTCTCTCTCACCTGTCTCTCACCTGTCTCTCTCTCACCTGTCTCTCTCTCACCTGTCTCTCACCTGTCTCTCTCTCACCTGTCTATCTCTCACCTGTCTCTCACCTGTCTCTCTCTCACCTGTCTGTCTCTCACCTGTCTCTCTCTCACCTCTCTCTCACCTGTCTCTCACCTGTCCTCTCTCTCACCTGTCTGTCTCTCACCTGTCTCTCTCTCACCTCTCTCTCACCTGTCTCTCACCTGTCTCTCTATCACCTGTCTGTCTCTCACCTGTCTCTCTCTCACCTGTCTCTCACCTGTCTCTCACCTGTCTGTCTCTCACCTGTCTGTCTCTCACCTGTCTGTCTCTCACCTGTCTGTCTCTCTGCAGACATAGCCAACAAGGTGCTGCTGTCTCTCTTCACGGTGGAGATGTTGTTGAAGATGTACAGTCTGGGTCTGGCTCATTACTTCGTGGCGTTCTTCAACCGGTTCGACTGCTTCGTGGTGTGCGGCGGCATCGTGGAAACCATCCTGGTGGAGCTGGGCATCATGCCGCCGCTGGGCATCTCCGTGCTGCGCTGCGTCCGGCTGCTGCGCATCTTCAAGGTCACACGGTGAGGACCCGCCTGCAGGCGCTGGGAAGAAACCAGTAGAAACCAGTAGAAGACTACGTTGTACCGGGCAGAAACCAGTAGAAACCAGTAAAAGACTATGTTGTACTGGGCAGAAAACCAGTAGAAACCAGTAAAAGACTACGTTGTACTGGGCAGAAACCAGTAGAAACCAGTAAAAGACTACGTTGTACTGGGCAGAAACCAGTAGAAACCAGTAAAAGACTACGTTGTACTGGGCAGAAACCGGTAGAAACCAGTAAAAGACTACGTTGTACTGGGCAGAAACCGGTAGAAACCAGTAAAAGACTACGTTGTACTGGGCAGAAACCGGTAGAAACCAGTAGAAGACTACACTGTACTGGGCAGAAACCGGTAGAAACCAGTAGAAGACTACGTTGTACTGGGCAGAAACCGGTAGAAACCAGTAAAAGACTACGTTGTACCGGGCAGAAACCAGTAGAAACCAGTAGAAGACTACGTTGTACTGATCGGGGTTGTTGCATAAACTTAGTTTAAGACTAGTTTAAGCCTTAAGCAGCAAAATCAAATTTGAATGAATCTATTTATTAAAATGATTTGAATGAAACTAGCACCTGGTCCTGCAGGTCCTGACATCATCAGTCAGCTGATGCTGTTTGGTTAGCAAGCTAACGTTAACTGGCTTCATCAGTTAACTGGCTTCATCACAACAGGAAAACCATGAATGCACCGTCTGTATTATATAATATTATGATTCCTCCATGTTGGATTTTTCTCCTCAGAGGTCAACACAGCCAAGCAAGTGTTTCTATTGGCCGGCTGCACGAATTCACAGGTCAAAGTTCACCTAATTTGAAGCGTGAAATCGATTCACAACCGGAAGCGATTGTGTTTATTCGTCCTTTGGGCCGTTTTCAACTGATGTCAAGGGGAAGTGAAGCGAATTTCCATGTAGGTTTGTGCTGATGTGACCTCTCTCTCTCTCTCTCTCTCTCTCTGTCTCTCTCTCTCTCTCTCTGTCTCTCTCTCTTTCTCTCTTGCTCTCTCTCTCTCACCCTCTCTGTCTCTCTCTCTCTCTCTATCTGTGTCTCTCTCTCCCTCTCTCTCCCTCTCTCTCTCTCTCTCTCTCTCACTCTCTCTCTCTCTGTCTCTCTCTCTCTCTCTCTCTCTCTCTCTCTCTCTGCCCCCCCCCCCCCCCCCCCCTCCAGCCATTGGACGGCTCTGTCCAATCTGGTTGCGTCTCTGCTGAACTCCATGAAGTCGATCGCCTCTCTGCTGCTGCTGCTCTTCCTCTTCCTCATCATCTTCGCTCTGCTGGGCATGCAGCTGTTCGGAGGGAAGTTCAACTTCGACGAGACGCAAACCAAACGCAGCACCTTCGACGCCTTCCCCCAGGCGCTGCTCACCTGCTTCCAGGTCCACACACACACACACACACACACACACACACACACACACACACACACATACATACACACACACACACACACACACACACACACACATACATACACACACACACACACTTGCAGGGTAAATATTCTCTTTTCAGCAATTTACAGTCTGAGACATTTTTTTCAAACCATTTCTTCCCGTGTGTGTTTCACTAATATAATGTTGTGACTGAAACTGATGATCAATATTGATTAATAATCACTGATCCTAATGTATAGTGTAGCTGTACAGGGGCGTTATATGTTGATTGATAACGTATTGATATCTCAGAGTAGATTCTGACAGTAGACCTGAGCATGGTGATACAGTGGGATCCAGGATGATCAATAACACTGATGGGGACCGGATTGTTCTCTGTCCAGATCCTGACGGGCGAGGACTGGAACATGGTGATGTACGACGGCATCATGGCGTACGGCGGCCCGGTGTTTCCTGGGATGATCGTCTGCGTTTACTTCGTCATCCTCTTCATCTGTGGAAACTGTATCCTGCAAACTGACAGAGAAACTTTACACTTTACACTTTACACTTTACACTTTAAACTTTACACTTTACACTTTACACTTTAAACTTTACACTTTACACTTTACACTTTAAACTTTACACTTTAAACTTTAAACTTTCCACTTTACACTTTACACTTTACACTTTAAACTTTACACTTTAAACTTTACACTTTACACTTTACACTTTACACTTTCCACTTTCCACTTTAAACTTTACACTTTAAACTTTAAACTTTACACTTTACACTTTACACTTTAAAGCAGCAGTTTTAACTCATTCTGTCAGTCTAAGCAGCATTAAGGCGGCCAGTTTGAACACTCCTTCACACGGTCCTGTGTTAAGCGAACCAACATTTGTAAACAAATGGCACGCGGTCCTACATGCCGTTCATCTATTGGACAGAACATTTCCGAGAGAAAATCACTTCCTGTCAATCACATCGTCAATCACAACTTTCAACCGACACCGGTCCACTGTGCGCTCAATTCCCCTTTCTTTCAGTTTATCACTGAAGAGTTTGAAGACCTCGGGATTCTTGTGTTTCCACAAGCATCCGTGCTGTAGTATCGTCAGCCCGTATTTCCAGAAGCGCCCTCACCTTATCGCTCCCCCGCGTCTGCCCTCGACTCATTTTGCTGCGAGGCTAGTGAGCGGCGCGGCTGTCTCTGCCAAGCGTCAACGTCCGTTTTCAACCCACAATGCACCGTATTTTGGTTCGCTTCCTATATTAGGTCCTATATTAAGTCCGATTACGTTCTCACCTAAAGCGAACCGAACCGTGGTTCACTTGGAAACGGACCGAGTCCCGACTTTTCAGGAGGACCGTGGTTCGCTCGTTTGGTCCGCACCAGAGTTCGAATGCGTGTTCTCACCTCTCCAAACGAACCGGACTTACGGAGTAAACGCACCATGGTTCGATTAAAACAGACCAACCAGGGTAGGTGTGAAAGCCCCCTCAGGGTGGGAAACTGTACCTGTTAGTTAGCTAGCTTACTAGTTAGTTAGCTACTAGCTAGCTAGGCTAGACTCTGTTAGCTGGAGATAAAGGACCAAACATTTTAAAGGTCCCACATTCTAGTGTTTTATTTAGTGTCTTTCTGTCCATTCAAAGCTGTGTGTGTGGTGTCATGAACCAAAAACACTCTCAATCCATTTCTCCACGTTCATTTTCCAGCATCTCTCTGAGCCTTACCAAGAACAGGCCGTTTCTGTCGCCGTGTCTTTAAGGCTCATTAATATTCACGACCCTCCGTTCCGATCGGCTAACCGTTTCCAGAGTGAAACGTGAGACGCCGCGGCCCGGCGGCTACAGGTAGGGAAAACTCTCCGGTAATAAACGATGACGACCGCTCGACCGCTTTGAAAAAAACACTTTGTTAGTCTGTTATTTCTTACAGAAATGATAATGAGCGAACCTTTGTGACGCCACAAAGTTACGGAAGTCCAAACGGCTCGTTTAGAGGCTCGCTTTTCTAATATGGATTGTGTGGATTTAGTTTTGATGCTTTCACCATGTTTAGATACACATCCAACTCCTTTATCCTCACAGAGGAGAGGGAGTCCTGCTTTACATGATGTGGAGCTTTAAAGTGTGAACCGATGTCTCAGATCCATTTGTTTCTAATGTTTTTCAGTGTGAGTCAGTGAAGTGATAAATTGATGTATCTTGGTCAGAGCTGCTGGACTCTGCAGAGTTTCACACCCTGAGTGTTCAAAATGGCCGCTGTGAGTAACATCAGTGCAATTACCTGCAGTTCAGTAGCTGGTAGGATAGAAACCGGCAGCTGTGAAAACCTCTGCTTTAAATATTTAGGCTGCCAATCAAAACCCAGCTGTCGCCTGCAGCAGCTTCATGATGCTGCTGAAAAGTAAAAGTCTCGGAAACATCAAAATGTTGTGTGAGAAGTTTTCTTCTGGTTTCTGGGTCATTTTATTGAGGAAATCTGTCTTGTCTTCTTCTGACTCATCATGAAATGTCATTTCACTGCAGATGGAAAGTTATTACAGTATCGTCTTAAAACACATGAGGAGTTTAAAGTGTGGGAGGAAGTGTTTCTATTGGAAAGTTCCCAACAACTTAGTGAATCCACATGATGTCAGAATCAACAGTCTGTTTGTACTCCCTCTTCTTCTTCCTCTTCCTCTTCTTCTTCTTCTTCTTCTTCTTCTGTGGTAACTCCATCCTTCAATACACAAACCATCTGAAACCAGACAGACTGTTCTGGCTCTGACTGCTTCCTGTACAGTGTTTCATGTTAAGTAGCGACTGCAGAGGTTTTAGGAAGCGTGTCATGTGACGTGTTGCGTGTCCTTAGCGTGTTTCAGACATCCTGCTGAACGTCTTCTTGGCCATCGCTGTGGACAATCTGGCTGGAGGAGACGGAGACGACAAGAAGAAAGAGTGAGAGATGGAGGGATGAGGGGGAGAGACAGACAGAGAGAGAGAGAGAGAGGGAGAAATCAATAGAGGTGTGAGGGATTAGAAAAGGGAAGGGATGGAGGGATGAAGAGAGAGGCAGAACATCTTCTCGGCTTCGCTGTGGAAAACCTGAGTGGAGGAGACAAAGATGACGAGAAGAAAGATGGAGGGATGGATGGTAAAGAGGGGAGGAAGGGAAGGAAGGAAAGAAGGATGGGTGGGAGAGAAGACATCATGTAAGTAGGAGAGAAACAGGACAGAAGGGAGGAAAGGAAGGAAGGAAGGAAGGAAGGAAGGAAGGAAGGAAGGAAGTAGACATGGAGGGAAGGAGGATGGAAAGGAGTGAAGAAGGAAGAGAAGACTTGTTTATTTCCTGTTAAACTCCAAAGTGATGAAACTGTTTTCTGTCTTTTAAGCAGCGAGAAGAAAGAAGGAGACAAAGGAGCGGAGGAAGAGAACGGAGAGGTGAAGGTGAAGAGGATCAATAAACTAAATGTTTCTGTTAGTGAGAGTGAAGCTCGGTGTTTTATTCATTCATCTGGAGTCATCGTTCGTTCTTCTTCTCCTCTCCAGATCGATGTAGATGAAGACACGGAGTACGAGGAAGAGGAGGTTCCAGAGGGAGATGAAGGTGAGTTGCTTTTTTCATCGGTGAGTCTGCAGAATCAATTCAGTCGTTTCCAGGTCTTAAAAAGTTTTGGAATCGGACAAAACGACCAGAAAACTAAACGAAGGGAACAAAACTTCAGTTTACTGATCAAACACCAAATCAAATCTTTATTTATTTTGTTAAAGATTATTTTTGGCGTTTTTGTCTGTCTGCCTGTCTGTCTGTCTGTCTGCCTGTCTGTCTGTCTGTCTGTCTGCCTGTCTGTCTGTCTGTCTGCCTGTCTGTCTGTCTGTCTGTAATCTGGTAGTCTGGATCAGCTGATCAGATTTTGCTGTTGATCTGGATTTGGATTTCAGCCATCAGCTGATTTTAGTTTTTCAGACAGAACTCTCAGGCTGCGTTCAGGTTCTGCCGGGAAAGTCCGACATCCGGGACTTCCCAGTCAGCTGATAAACAGAGCTGGGTGCACGAGCGATTTAGTCAGAAAATCCAGGAAGACAAAGGATGAGGCGACACAGAGAGGAGCGACAGACAGGCAGACAGACAGACAGACAGACAGACAGACAGACAGGCAGACAGACAGACAGACAGACAGACAGACAGACAGGCAGACAGACAGACAGACAGACAGACAGGCAGATGGATGAAAACACACTGTCACCTCCTTCGTTCTTTCTTAACAGATGTAATTAAACTGTCTTCCCCCGCTCAGTGAATCAGATAGATAGATAGATATATATACAGTATATATATAGATGTATATATTTATCTCTCCACACTGTGAGGCAGCAGGATCTGATCTCAGTTCAGTTTAAACTCCCGGGGCGTGACTGATGTTCTCTCTCACCGTTAAAAATACACTGTTCCAGGAAGGAGAGGTGATGAGAATGAGGAGGAGGAACGCTTCACACTGTCCCGCTCCTGCCTCCTGCCTCCTGCCTCCTGCCTCCTGCCTCCTGCCTCCTGCCTCCTGACTCCTGACTCCTGCCTCCTGCCTCCTGACTCCTGACTCCTGACTCCTGACTCCTGACTCCTGCCTCCTGCCTCCTGACTCCTGACTCCTGACTCCCGCTCCTGACTCCTGACTCCTGACTCCTGACTCCTGACTCCCGCTCCTGACTCCTGACTCCTGACTCCTGACTCCTGACTCCTGCCTCCTGACTCCTGACTCCTGACTCCCGCTCCTGACTCCTGACTCCTGACTCCTGACTCCTGACTCCTGCCTCCTGACTCCTGACTCCTGACTCTTGACTCTTGACTCTTGACTCCTGACTCCTGACTCCTGACTCCTGACTCCTGCTCCTGACTCCTGACTCCTGCCTCCTGACTCCTGACTCCTGCCTCCTGACTCCCGCTCCTGACTCCTGACTCCTGACTCCTGACTCCCGCTCCTGACTCCTGACACTTGACTCCTGCCTCCTGACTCCTGACTCCTGACACTTGACTCCTGACTCCTGACTCCTGACTCCTGACTCCCGCTCCTGATTCTCCTGACTCCTGACTCCTGACTCTTGACTCCTGACTCCCGCTCCTGACTCCTGACACTTGACTCCTGTCTCCTGACTCCTGACTCCTGCCTCCTGCCTCCTGACTCCTGATTCCTGACTCCTGACTCCTGACTCCTGATTCCTGACTCCTGACTCCTGACTCCTGACTCCTGACTCCCGCTCCTGACTCCTGACTCCTGACTCCTGACTCCCGCTCCTGACTCCTGACTCCTGACTCCTGACTCCTGACTCCCGCTCCTGACTCCTGACTCCTGATTCCTGCCTCCTGACTCCTGACTCCTGACTCCTGACTCCTGACTCCCGCTCCTGACTCCTGACTCCTGACTCCTGACTCCCGCTCCTGACTCCTGACTCCTGACTCCTGACTCCTGACTCCTGACTCCCGCTCCTGACTCCTGACTCCTGCCTCCTGCCTCCTGCCTCCTGCCTCCTGCCTCCTGACTCCTGACTCCTGCCTCCTGCCTCCTGACTCCTGACTCCTGACTCCTGACTCCCGCTCCTGACTCCCGCTCCTGACTCTTGACTCCTGACTCCTGACTCCTGACTCCTGACTCCTGACTCCCGCTCCTGACTCTTGACTCCTGACTCCTGACTCCTGACTCCTGACTCCTGACTCCCGCTCCTGACTCTTGACTCCTGACTCCTGACTCTTGACTCTTGACTCCTGACTCCTGACTCCTGCCTCCTGACTCCCGCTCCTGACTCTTGACTCCTGACTCCTGACTCCTGACTCCTGACTCCTGACTCCCGCTCCTGACTCTTGACTCTTGACTCTTGACTCCTGACTCCTGACTCCTGCCTCCTGACTCCTGCCTCCTGACTCCCGCTCCTGACTCCTGACTCCTGACTCCCGCTCCTGACTCTTGACTCCTGACTCCTGACTCCTGACTCTTGACTCCTGACTCCTGACTCCTGACTCCTGACTCCTGACTCCTGACTCTTGACTCCTGACTCCTGACTCCTGACTCCTGACTCTTGACTCTTGACTCCTGACTCCTGACTCCTGACTCTTGACTCTTGACTCCTGACTCCTGACTCCTGACTCCCGCTCCTGACTCTTGACTCTTGACTCCTGACTCCTGACTCCTGACTCCCGCTCCTGACTCTTGACTCCTGACTCCTGACTCCTGACTCCTGACTCCCGCTCCTGACTCTTGACTCTTGACTCTTGACTCCTGACTCCTGACTCCTGACTCTTGACTCTTGACTCCTGACTCCTGACTCCTGACTCCTGACTCCCGCTCCTGACTCTTGACTCTTGACTCCTGACTCCTGACTCCTGACTCTTGACTCTTGACTCCTGACTCCTGACTCCTGACTCCTGACTCCCGCTCCTGACTCTTGACTCTTGACTCCTGACTCCTGACTCCTGACTCCCGCTCCTGACTCTTGACTCCTGACTCCTGACTCCTGACTCCTGACTCCCGCTCCTGACTCTTGACTCTTGACTCCTGACTCCTGACTCCTGACTCTTGACTCTTGACTCCTGACTCCTGACTCCTGACTCCTGACTCCCGCTCCTGACTCTTGACTCTTGACTCCTGACTCCTGACTCCTGACTCTTGACTCTTGACTCCTGACTCCTGACTCCTGACTCCTGACTCCCGCTCCTGACTCTTGACTCTTGACTCCTGACTCCTGACTCCTGACTCCTGACTCCTGACTCTTGACTCTTGACTCCTGACTCCTGACTCCTGACTCCTGACTCCCGCTCCTGACTCTTGACTCCTGCCTCCTGCCTCCTGACTCCTGACTCCTGACTCCCGCTCCTGACTCCTGACTCCTGACTCCTGACTCCTGGCTCCTGGGGGGGAGGGGTGATGTCATCAGTCATATTATCAATAGCAGAAAAAGAAACTAAAAAGTAAAAGTAATGAGCTTTTGGTGTAAAAACTCAACAAAACAAACAAAAAATGAAATGATTTCTTTATTTCATTTCTTAGGTGTACATTGTGATGTGTTTATTTATTGTTTTATTTATTTTTATTTACTTTGAGGTGAAAAAGTCTTTTTTCATCTCATGGTGACTTTTATTCTGCTTCTACTGATCTGGAGACTTTATTATAATCAAATCCTCAATTAAAATCAACTT
>NC_136010.1:1336361-1342036 GCF_048128805.1 Centroberyx gerrardi
TATTGTTTTATTTCTGCGTAGATTATGTGTTTCATTGTCATTTAAAAAGTAAGCTGTGACTCTGAATCTCCGTCCTCTGTCCTTCCAGCACTACTTCGTCGACGCTGGAACTCCTTCGATGCTCTGATCGTAGTCGGCAGCGTGGTCGACATCGTAGTCACTGAATTCAGCGTGAGTACTGAAGTAGTAGTAGCAGTAGTAGTAGTAGTAGTTATAGCAGTAGTAGTAGTAGTAGTAGCAGTAGTTATAGCAGTAGTTATAGCAGTAGTTATAGCAGTAGTAGTAGTAGTAGTAGTAGTAGTGGTAGTAGTAGTAGTAGTAGCAGCAGTAGTTATAGCAGTAGTTATAGCAGTAGTAGTAGCAGTAGTAGTAGTAGTAGTAGTAGTAGCAGCAGTAGCGGTAGTAGTAGCAGTAGTAGTTATAGCAGTAGTTATAGCAGTAGTTATAGCAGTAGTTATAGCAGTAGTAGCAGTAGTAGTAGTAGTAGCAGCAGTAGCGGTAGTAGTAGCAGTAGTAGTTATAGCAGTAGTTATAGCAGTAGTTATAGCAGTAGTTATAGCAGTAGTAGTTATAGCAGTAGTTATAGCAGTAGTAGTTATAGCAGTAGTTATAGCAGTAGTTATAGCAGTAGTAGTAGCAGTAGTAGTAGTAGTAGTAGTAGTAGCAGCAGTAGCGGTAGTAGTAGCAGTAGTAGCAGTAGTGTTATAGCAGTAGTTATAGCAGTAGTAGTTATAGCAGTAATTATAGCAGTAGTTATAGCAGTAGTAGTAGCAGTAGTAGTTATAGCAGTAGTTATAGCAGTAGTAGTTATAGCAGTAGTTATAGCAGTAGTTATAGCAGTAGTAGTAGCAGTAGTTATAGCAGTAGTTATAGCAGTAGTAGTAGTAGTAGTAGTAGCAGTAGTTATAGCAGTAGCTGCAGTTATTGTCAGTAGTGAGGTTTGATGCTTTGATTAGTAGTAGGCAGTGTAGTCAACATTGTTTCAGTTCTGTCTAATACAACCATATGTAGGCTTAATGGAAGTAGCAGTAGTAGTAACAGTAGTAGTAGTAGTTATAGTAGTATTAGTAGTAGTAGTAGCAGCAGGTCTCTCAATCTGTTAATCTATATACTTTACAACACTGCCATCTACTGTTCATATTACAGTACTGTGATACTGTGGCTCATTTAAAAGAACATTTTCTGCCTGTTAATTTTCTTATCATCTGTCACACTAATACCAGAGAGCTGTGACCTCTGACCTTTGAGCTCATTATTAGTTGCTTGTAATGCTGGTGATCTAGGAATTGAAGCTTTTCTACTGTTGACTACTGCTGTTACTACTCTCTCTCTCTCTCTCTCTCTCTGGTCTCTCTCTCTCTCATCTCTCTCTCTCTCTCTCTCTGCGTCTCTCTCTCTCTCTCTCTCTCTCTGTCTCTCTCTCTCTCTCTCTCTCTCTCTGCGTCTCTCTCTCCTCTATCTCTCTCTCTCTGTCTCTCTCTCTCTCTCTCTCTCAATTCAATTCAGTTCAGTTCAGCTTTATTAGCAGACTGTTAGGAACAGTGTTGCCAAAGCAGTCTGGAGTCTATAGAGTCCACAGTGTGTCATGTTATACATTACAGAAACATAGAAAGGAAATTTAAGATGCAGTATTATAGATTAATAAATAGCAAGTCATAGTAACAAAATGGTTAAAAAATATATATATAAAAATGATAAAAATCTGTCTCTCTCTGTCTCTCTCTCATCTCTCCTCTCTCCTCTCTCTCTCTCTCCTCCCTCTCTCCTCCCTCTCTCTCTCTCTCTCTCTCTCCTCCCTCCTCCCTCTCTCTCTCCCTCTCTCTCTCTCAGAGTGGGGAGGACAGCTCTCGTGTGTCGATCACCTTCTTCCGTCTGTTTCGTGTGATGCGATGGTCAAGCTGCTGAGCAAAGGGGAGGGCATTCGCACCCTCCTCTGGACCTTCATCAAATCACTGCAGGTCAGAGGGGCGGGGCTAAGGGGGGGGGGGGGGGGTGTCACATTATGCACATGGAATTGAGAATAATTATTATAATTGGGTTATTCCAATCCATTTTGAGCTAAAGTGAGTGAAGGCTGAGTGGTGTTGAGGGCTGTGGGCTCTGCTGCCTTGCTCCTGGGCTCCTGGGCACAGCGGCGGTGTGGCTCTGCCGCCTTGCTCCTGGGCTCCTGGGCCAGCGGCGGTGTGGGCTCTGCTGCCTTGCTCCTGGGCTCCTGGGCTCCTGGGCACAGCGGCGGTGTGGCTCTGCTGCCTTGCTCCTGGGCTCCTGGGCACAGCGGCGGTGTGGCTCTGCTGCCTTGCTCCTGGCTCCTGGGCACAGCGGCGGTGTGGCTCTGCTGCCTTGCTCCTGGGCTCCTGGGCACAGCGGCGGTGTGGCTCTGCTGCCTTGCTCCTGGGCTCCTGGGCTCCTGGGCTCCTGGGCACAGCGGCGGTGTGGCTCTGCTGCCTTGCTCCTGGGCTCCTGGGCTCCTGGGCTCCTGGGCACAGCGGCGGTGTGGCTCTGCTGCCTTGCTCCTGGGCTCCTGGGCACAGCGGCGGTGTGGGGAATCTAACCGCCTCCTCTCCCCGCAGGCTCTGCCCTACGTCGCTCTGCTCATCGCCATGATCTTCTTCATCTACGCCGTCATCGGCATGCAGGTGGGTCAGTACTTGCGGTGATGCTGCAGAGGGCGCTGTGTGGCATCAGTACACAGGGTCAGGCCTTTTCTACAAGTTACCAATACATCAATACATGTATCAATACCATATTTCAAAGCCTTTCAAATATCTATGAAAGAAATTACAGTGGTAGTAGTAGTAGTTGTAGCGTTAGAGGTAGTAGTAGCAGTGTTGTAACTATGGACAGCGCCAACAGTTATTATTGTTCTAACTTCTACTCATCTTTTGACTTTTCTTGCGCTCTCTCTCTCTGTGTCTCTCTCTCTCTCTCTCTCTCCCTCTCTCTCCCTCTCTCTGTCTCTCTCTCTCTCTCTCTCTCTCAGACCTTTGGGAAGATAGCAATGCAGGATTACACTCAGATCAACAGGAACAACAACTTCCAGACTTTCCCTCAGGCTGTGCTCCTCCTCTTCAGGTCAGCTCCTCCTCTGTTCTGCTCCTCTTCCTCCTCTTTCTCTCTCTGCTCCAATTGTTACTCCAATTGTATATTTCTCTGTCACATGGTGACTTGGGTCAAATTAGCTGTGATCGACTGTCATGGCGGCGTTAATCTCTGAAGTCCCAGAGCTTCCTGCAGCTGAACAGAGACGAGACAATAATCTGTTCATGAAAGAAATCCAGGATCACTGACGAGGCGCGCAGGAGATCATGTTAGCCAGTCTGAGTTGGGTTATGTTCCGGTTATTTTAATGTTATTTTCTGTACTATATTGCAGGTGTGCTACAGGTGAAGCGTGGCAGGAGATCATGTTAGCCAGTCTGCCGGGGAAACGCTGCGACCTCGGAGTCCGACTACGAGCCCGGAGAGGAGTTCAGCTGTGGAAGCAACTTCGCCATCGTCTACTTCATCAGCTTCTTCATGCTGTGTGCTTTCCTGTCAGACACACACACACACACACACATGCATATGTATATACACACTCAAATATCTCCTCCTCCTGACTGGTTTTCTCTCCCTCAGATCATCAATCTGTTTGTCGCCGTCATCATGGACAACTTTGACTATCTGACGCGTGATTGGTCGATTCTGGGGCCGCATCACCTGGACGAGTTAAGAGGATCTGGTCGAATACGACCCAGAAGCCAGTATGACACACACACACACACACACACACACACACACACTTACACACTACCTATCTAAAGCAGAATGTACAAAGTGATTAACAGAACGGCATAAAAGCAAAAGTTGTAAAATATACAGGAAGCAGATAAACACAGAAAACTCATTCACAAGAGGAGAGTTCAAATCTAAACAAGTTCAAACACAGCAGCCATGTTGTTGTGTTCTGTATCATATTGTCTGTTGTTCTGGAGTCCTACAGAAGACCAGACCTGCTCTACTCTGTTCTCTCTTCTGGTGGTAGAGCTGTATAAAGCAGCAGGTGTGGCAGCTGTTTCTGTTCTGTTCCACTGTCTTCTACTGTACTCTGCTGTCTCTGGTCTGCAGAGGGCGTATAAAGCATCTAGATGTTGTAGCTCTGCTGAGGAGGATCCAGCCTCCTCTGGGCTTCGGGAAGCTCTGTCCCCACAGAGTGGCCTGCAAGGTAAATACTATGATATCTATATGTACTATAACTATAACTGTCCCCACAGAGTGGCCTGCAACACTATACTGTATAATATCCATATTACTATAGTTAATATGTAGTGGCCTGTAAGGTAATTACTACATACTGCGTATACTGTATGATATCTATATATGCTATAGTTAAAGGATAAGTCTGGTGTTTTTTAATGCATTTCTTACCGTCAACAAATCCTATGAAAATAACAAATCAGCAATGAATTTGTTTTGCTAACAAGTCTGGTCCATGTAGCGGTGCCCAGTGCAGCCTCATGTCCCAGCAGCCATAGAACTGCATTGTATTAAAAACTATTAAACCCGTCACAGAGCCATGCTGCTGCTCTGCAGCATATTTCATCATCACGATGCACCGGGCCGGACGACTTTTTCTCAAACGACTTAATAAGCCGACCGTAAACACGTTTTCCGTCTCGGGAAAGTAGTTCGTAGCACAGAAAATAGTCCCCGGCGTATGAAGAATTTGTTCCCGTTTGAATTTGATTTGGTAATAACTACAACAGTCTGACTTTTCATGGTAACAGTTAGAGATTTTTAAAATGTAAACTATGTCTTTGTGAGCTGTATTTAAAGGTTTTTAGCTTCCAATTGGAGCCAATGACTTCCGGGTTGACGGATAAAAAGGGAACGTGGGAAGTCAGAAAGTAACGGAGGAGAGCAAACACATTGTTGATTTTGTTATTTTCATAGGATTTGTTGACAGTAAGAAATGTATTTAAAAACACCGGCCTTATCCTTTAATATAAATGTCCACACAGAATGGCCTGTAAGGTATATAATATATAAAATATGAAATTATTTTATTTGACACAGTGATTCTTCAGAGAGTAACTGGATAATTAGTACTGAACAGCCTGATGGTATTGATAACTGTTTTACCCCCCCACCCCCCTCCCCCCTCCCCCCTCAGAGGCTGGTAGCGATGAACATGCCTCTGAACACTGATGGGACTGTGACCATTCAACGCCACGCTGTTCGCTCTGGTTCGCACCGCGCTCAAGATCAAGACTGACGGTAGGAGCACAGCGGGGGTCGGCAGGGGGGCGGGGCGGTGGGGGGGTCTGGCTAGAAGCTGAGGCAGGCAGAGGGTTGCTGGGTCTCTGTCCTGCCCACCCTTCAGCAGCAGGTCCAGGGATTCAAACCGACAGCCTTCTGCCTCTCTGAGATACAGGCTGCCAGTGTTGTGTGTTGTTGTGTTGTGATGTTGTTGTGTGTTGTTATGTTTTGTTGTTGTTGTTGTTGTATAGTTTGTGGTGTGTATGTGTTCTTGTTGTTGTCGTCGTTAGCATCACTTCTCTCACCCCGCCCACTCTGTGTTGTTGCTAGGTAACCCGGAACAGGGAGAACGAGGAGCTGAGGGTGATCATCAAGAAGATCTGGAAGAGAATGAAACCAAAACTACTGGATGAAGTAATACCTCCACATGAAGGTAGG
>NC_136010.1:1342236-1354736 GCF_048128805.1 Centroberyx gerrardi
GTCAGCTGAGGGACTCGTGAGACTCTTTTTAAATTCTTAATCTCTTCCTTTGTTACTTCCTTTGTCGGCCTAATCTCCTGTTTCTTCTATCCTTTTTTAAATATCATTCGCTTTTGAATCGACTCCTTTTGAATACTTTGTTTTCTTTTTCTACTGCAAACCAGCAGAGTAGAGACAGAGTGTTAAAAACCCTGTGTGCTGTTTTAACCTCTTTTCCTGTATAAATATATGAATGAATGAAAAAAATCCAGTCTAGCTGATTTAACTCAACTTTGATAAACAGATTTACATTCTACGTTACTCATTTCTGTGACTCTCTTATCCAATCAGCTTCAGTTCCAAGATCACCAAGATTACAAGCAGGCAACAGTGAGGAGGTCAAAGGTCAGAGGTCTGTGGACAGGGATGGACAATAACCAGTATTACTGTATATCACGGTTATGACTCCACCCCGAATTTTTATTACTGTGATAACCGGAGACTTGTTGGGAGGCTGAATAACAAACGCAAAAATATTTTACATAAATATTTATTATTAATCTGATAAATTAGTTTTTTAAGTAACTGAAGCATATTACAGTACTGGTTTTAAGGTTTTCATTTTATTTATAATTATCGGGATAATATCGTATATTGAGGTAATTTTGACCAAGATAATCGTGCTGTGAAATGTTCGGCACACTGTGGACTGCTGACTCCACACAGTAAAACTGATTTAAATTAAATGACAGCAGCTAAAGCAGACTGGCTGGGCCATATCGCAGTATCAATACCTCGATATCGCGGGAAATATCATGATACTCGATAATATCGGCCCAAGCGTAATTATCACTCAGCACTAACTGCAGCTTTTTGTAACAATATTTAGGCTTTAAAAGACCAAATGATGCAAAACACATCGCTGTGCCGACAGATAATAAAATATTATTATTCTTTTTCCTCCTCAATGGTCCAATCATCCATCTAATTAAAAGCGCGGCTGCTGATTGGACAAGGCGGTCACATGTCACACGGTCATGTTATTTACTTCCTGTGGAGCCGCTGGAGTTTCCCCTGCAGACAGACTGAGCGCGCTCAGTCTAATTATTCCAGAATTATTCCATGAGTCAACGGAGACTGTGATGACAACAGCATAAACGCACCCAGGGAGGCTGGATGTGTGTGTGTGTGGTGTGTGTGTGTGTGGCGAGGGGGCATCCCAATTGCTTGCACAAAACCCTGCATCCGCCTTGTTAACTTTAGACTCTAGTGGTGTGTGTGTGTGTGTGTGTGTGTGCGTGTGTGTGTGTGTGTGTGTGTGTGTGTGTGAGCTAACACTCCCCTACAGCCAGGTCCAGCTGGGAAGGTCATCACTTCGTTTAGTAAATGTTGGGGGAGTTTTCTTCTTCTTCAGTGGTGTTGCAAGTCGAGAGCAAAACTGGACTGATACTGAACCTGTTTGAACTGAACTGCTGCAGTTTGATTGATTACAGATTTACTGGAGAATTGATCAATACTACACTGGCTGTCTGTGGGAAGAGCTGAACCTGAACTGATTCTAATGAGACACAAGATGCATGAATATGTTTTAGGGCTGGGAATCGGGAACTCATTAATCGGCACATAAATCGCATGATAAATCGCGATTAATCGCTTTTTTTTTTCTCCTTAAGACTGAAGCTTGTAATCATAGATATTTAAACGTAGAATGACCAAATTAATCACTAATTGATGTAGAATCGACACAAAGGAAGTTTAGATCAAAGGGATTTTAAATCAAATAGGCCTGCTGTTGTTTAATGGCATCTTTTTAATTGAAAACACAGACGCTCCCCTATGAACTGCAGGTCAGTCATTTCAAAACCATCGAAATTCAGCTTGAAAGCCATTTTTCTTTATCTGCACGAACTGAAATAACAAAAGAAACATCCTGCCTGGTCAGACACTACAGTAAACAAAACGGAGCAAAAAAACCAAAACAGATCCTGTCCCTCTAGAGGCTGCTAACAAACTGTGGCTGGCAGACAGACCTGACCTGACCTGACCTGACCTGACCTGACCTGACCTGACCTGACCTGACCTGACCTGACCTGCCTCTTCATGCTGCTGTGGGAAAACCAGCACAGATCCTGCAGGTCCACTAACGTTACTTCAACACCACAAGCTCATAACATTACCTAACCCTACTGCTACAGTCTGTAGGGCAGCAGAAGACGAGTTAGTCCACAGATCCTGTTACTGACACAGGAGAGTTTGTTAAGTTTCACTTTGTTTTCACTCTGACTGAGTTCAGTCTGCTGGTCTGCTGTCTGTACATCTCCACATTACAGACAGGATGTGATGTCACATCGGGCCGTTAGAGATCCATTTAGATCCATTTATACACATTGAGCAACTTCTGATTTTGTGCCTCTGTATGGAAACACTGCAGCTCACAGTCAGAGACGCCCTCTAGAGGCCAACTGTGGCAGAAAAAACAATGCTGCGTCAATTGTTAATTATTTTTTTACGCGTTAAACATTTCAAATTAATCACAAAAATTTACATGTTAATTTTCCCAGCCCTAATATATTTATTATTATTATTATTATTATTATTATCATTATTGTTAGCAGTATAAGTAATAGCAGTAGAAAGAGTACTAGTAGTAGCAGTAGTTGTAGTATGTAGCAGCTGTAGATCCATTCAGTAACGTTCTCAGTAAAAGTGAATAGTGTGATAAGGTGGATTTGGTTCCTGTGACACAGTAAACTGTCTTGTCTTTAGCCCTAGTCTCTACTCCAAAACACTCTGAGTTGTAGCTTGAGAAGAGTCAGCTCAGTTAACCTGAACAAACTGTTAGCTAGCTAACTAGCCGGCAAACACACTGATGTTAATGTGAACACGCTAACGCTAGCTGCTACTAGATACGTTAGCTAGTGTGCTAATCAGATGTGTTAACAACAACACAGTGATGTTAGCTGACCAGATACTATGGTTAGCTAGCTAACAAGCTGACATTATCTAAACACTAAATCAATCAGATGGATCAGTGATGAAATGATCAGTTCAGTCAGAAACAGACAGAAATTAACCGTCAGTGTAACATCCCGTCATCCATGTTTACTGGTTACCATGGAGATTTAATATTGTTGTCATGGAAATAAGCCTCGTTTAATCTGGACAGTACAAAATGAGTTAAACTTGGCTGCCGGGGGAACGACCCTCCATGGTAACGGATGATGTTAAGTCTCATGCACTAATGCTCATTTCCATGACAACCTTATCAAAAGTTCCCGGCAGCCATCTTAAGTCTCTCAGCCAGAGAGCCGGAGGATTCAGAAACACCTTCCTCTGATGGACGATCAGATCCCAGAGAGCTGGGATCAGAACTGAGGAGGAAAGAAAGAAAGAAAGAAAGAAAGAAAGAAAGAAAATGTTGTCCTCAGCAGTTTGAAGCGTCCTGCACTCCAGACTGATCTCCTGAAACTTTGTGAAATGAGCTCGATGTCTTAAAATACAAAGACAAGTTCTGTGGCCGAAAAGTGTTAGAGATGTTTCCAGCAGAGAGGATCAGGAGGAGACAGGACAGGAAACAGGAAGTAGTTTGACGGTGGATAGTAAGCGTGTGGAGGTCAGAGGTCAGAGGTCGGGGGTCGGAGGGGCGGATGGGCGACGACCCGGGTTCAAATCCCAACTCATGACAACAAGCAGTTTTAGCTGCTAAACTGAAGCGTTAGCTAACAAACCAGAAGAGCTGTTTCCCAGGGGATTGTGGGAGAATCCTGTTTCAAACTCAGAGCCAATCAGAGCGGCTTTTGGTCAGTGACGTCTCGTTATCCCACAGATTATAACGAGAATTTCTCCTGACCTCCAGATCAGATAAACCTCAACGATGTCCAACAGTCTGCAGGTTTCTATTCCAACCAAACAGCTGATCAACAGAGAGGAGGAGCTGGTTAGTCTGGATCAGACAATGTGGTTCTCACACTAAGATACCTGATCTGAGGTTCAGGATCAATACAACCAGGATCCGATGTGATCAATAACAGTTCAGTGACAACAACGTCTGACTGTGCAGAATTCTGTTTATTTCTGAGACACAAATCTTTCTAGCGATGCCATTGGCTGCTAGAATTATTATAAAAACAGAAAGCAGCAGAGATGAGTTTAAAGTTTGTCAGTTCATGTCATCATGTTCCATCATGTTCCACCGTGTTCCATCGCGTTCCACCGTGTTCCATCGTGTTCCACCGTGTTCCACCGTGTTCCACCGCGTTCCACCGTGTTCCATCGTGTTCCATCGTGTTCCATCATGTTCCATCGCGTTCCATCGCGTTCCACCGTGTTCCACCGTGTTCCATCATGTTCCATTGTATTCCATCATGTTCCATCATGTTCCACCGTGTTCCATCGTGTTCTATCGTGTTCCACTGTGTTCCATCATGTCATCATGTTCCACCGTGTTCCATCATGTTCCATCGTGTTCTATTGTGTTCCACTGTGTTCCATCATGTCATCATGTTCCATCGTGTTCCATCATGTTATCGTGTTCCATCATGTCATCGTGTTCCACCGTGTTCTCTCTGTTCTCTCTCTGTTCTCTCTGTTCTCTCTGTTCTCTCTCTGTTCTCTCTGTTCTCTCTGTTCTCTCTCTGTTCTCTCTGTTCTCTCTCTGTTCTCTGTTCTCTCTCTGTTCTCTCTGTTCTCTCTGTTCTCTCTCTGTTCTCTCTGTTCTCTCTGTTCTCTCCTCTCTGGGTCACTGAGGGTTTTTCCTGCAGGTATTAAAAGGGATTTGTGGAATGATAACTTTAAAATTACAGTAATCCTAATTAATATCTTGGAGGATGTCACAGTAAGGCCGGTGAGGACTCGACCCGCTCGTTTCTTCCAGTATTTCACAAAAAAAAGCAAAAGTTTGATTTTGTAATTGCACATAAATTTGTATTGTAGAAATATGTTTTTTTCCTAAATAATTTCACGGCCCCCTAAAATTATCTTATGACTCCCTGGAGGGTCCCAACCCCCAGTTTGAGAACACTGGGCTAGGCTGTGTAGGACAGCTGGCTGCTGTGTGTTCTGCTTAGTTTGTGTTACATCATTCTGTTCTGTGATTGATTATTGATCAGTTAGATCAGTTCAGCTCTGCCAGGTTTCATACAGTGAGAATCTATTAAGTCTCTGTTTCACACAAAAGGGGCGGAGAAAGCAAAGGAAACAGACGACCAATCAGAATCGAGCAAAGCAGCTTTTCCCGCAGCCTGTTAGCAACATGCTAACAGCTCTACCTGCTGTAACGTGATGTTAGCACAAACTGAGGCAGACAGTCTGAACTGACATCTGTATTTTAATAAACTCAACTGGAATGTAGGCTTGAATATCGTGATATCCGATTATATCAAATATCACGATATTTAGTGGATATCGCGATACCAATGTGTTGCTTAGATCACAAACTTGTAAACTTATGAACCTTTAATCTACTAGTAGTAGGATAGTAAAAAAACAAAAATAATCATAGTTGTAGTGAAAAAATTGTCTTTTTTTTTTTCAAGTGAGTTCCCTTTTCCACAATCAGCCTGTTTTCCTGAAAATATGAGGAATGATATCGCCCCCCAGATTTGGGGAAAACGGTGGATTTGGGTCTGGACTTTGGGTCTCTGTGAAGTCCTGTGAGACAGACTGTGATGAAGAGCAAAGAAATAAATGAACTGGAACTTAAACTTGATTCATACACCAACACACACATGTGTAGTTTGGTGTTGTGTTAAATTAAAAGCAGGGTGAACTCTGACCTCCAGCTGGAGATCATCATGTGGCAAACAACCAGCAATATGAACACAAATAAATTATACCTAAGAAATAATAGGGATATATACAGTTATGTATTTTCAGCTACAGTTTCTGGCTAATAATATCTGACCACAGGGACTACAGTTGAAAATAAGATTAAATTAAATTAAATAAATTGGGTGACACTGGCACATTTACCATCGAGTCAATTAAAGTGAACTATCCCTGTTTAAAAATAAATTAATTAAATGAAATATTCCACATATGAGGAAGTAAAGACATGAATTCCCCAGAGAAAAGTTTTTTGCTCTTCTCCTTTCTTATTGTTTTCAACAAATCATCATATCTTCAGAGAAAGGAGATCAGAGTCTGTTCAGCCTTTCAAACGTTCCAGTTTTTAAAATCGCCTCCGGGCCTGAAATAAAAACCCATTAAATCACTTTCTCCTCTTTCATTTGGTTTCTAACCAGCAGAGTCTCTGACTGGATTAGAATGAAAACACGGTTTCTTTGTCATAACTGTGTTCAGACTGAACTGATCCTGATCCAAAACACAAAGCTAATTTACCTTCACTTGAAATCTATTAAAGTGACTCTGACAGGTTTTTATTTCAGGCCACAAGGAAAGAAAACAAGTCCAGATCCTGTCCAGGCCCACGGTGCTGTGAGTTACTGACGGATAGATTTCTGTCCCGTGGTTTGTTCTGAGCGTCAACATGGCGGCGAGGCAGAACAACAGGAAGCTTCGCTCATAACGGAGCTGCTTGATAGAAACAGAAGAAACAGACTCTACTGTATAAACTCAATAAAACCTCCAGTCACCCAACGCTCCACCAGCCTTTCTCTGTTCCCTTTGATCTTTGTTTCGGTCGGACCGTCGTCTCTGTGTTCGCCGCTAGTTTCTACAAAACAAACGCAGGAACGATCTGATTGGCCAACAGACGGTGACGAATCCGTCCGTCCAGAAAAAGTTCAACTGGGTTGAACTTTTTCTGTCAAAATAGATGGAAATCTGACAGACGGACGCATCATCAGTCTGCCTGACAACAGACAGCTGTTATTGAAAATGAATTGAAATGAACAGAGACGGACAGACACGGCGGGTCAGTGTCGCCGCGGGTAACGCAACTTAAAAACCACAAGTAACAACGTTAGCTGCCGCTAAAGTTTGTAGGGCAGCAGAAGACGTGGATCTGTTAATCGGTGGAGAGCGGCTCAGTGTGGGACTGAACCAGCCCACAGGTGAGAGGCCGACTCTTCGTCAGAGTGAGTGAGTAGATTTCCATCAATTTGATACGATGATGTCTACTTTGAAATTAGGTCAGACAGATTAATTTGAGTCTCTAAAAAGGTGGTTTCATTCTATTTCTTCACATAAAGCGGTGGTGTGTTTATAACGGAGAGGAGAACCTTTCATTTGAGAACTCAAAGACAGATTTGATGAAAATTGTTAAAAATGGTTTCTGATGTTCCACCTTCACCAGCAGACTGTGTATGAAGGCAGTTAGGCTCCTCCCTCTGCAGTGGTTTTGTTTTACTGGAAGTTATTTTACAGTCTCTTCTTGATGCAGTCAGTTTGTACTACAAGTGTCTTGTTAAATAACTTTGTATTTCAACATGAATAAAAAGAATTTAAAATAAAAAGGTGGCGCAAGTGAGAGTTTAGGTTAGTGTACCGTCCACCTACATCTATCTATCTATCTATCTATCTATCTATCTATCTATCTATCTATCTGTCTATCTATCTATCTATCTATCTATCTATCTATCTGTCTGTCTGTGGTAAATAAATGGCTCAGGTGGGTTGTTCCTGCTTTTCTGTCTGTCAAACAGCACAGTGTATCTCTACTGACAGTGTACAGTTACAGTCTGATGTATGGAGGCTCATAGTCTCTCTCTCTCTCTCTCTCTCTCTCTCTCTCTGTCTCTTCTCTCTCTCTCTCTCTCTCTCTGTGTCTCTCTCTCTCTCTAAGACACACATCTGTCTCGGGCCAAAGGGTTACGTGAGAAGAGATGCAGTCTCTTCCCTATAATACTCCTATAATACTATAGGGCCTTGCAGTGTGGTACTATAGTGAGTTTATAGTGACCTTATTGTTCTATATTAGAGATGGGACGATATATCTAAATTCAATATATCTCAATACAAACTGTGTCAGTCTGTATGTTGTGTCAGGAACATGAATGGTGATATCAGCTCCATGTTATTCTGTTGTCAGGAACATGAATGGTGATATCAGCTCCATGTTATTCTGCTGTCAGGAACATGAATGGTGATATCAGCTCCATGTTATTCTGCTGTCAGGAACATGAATGGTGATATCAGCTCCATGTTATTCTGCTGTCAGGAACATGAATGGTGATATCAGCTCCATGTTATTCTGCTGTCAGGAACATGAATGGTGATATCAGCTCCATGTTATTCTGCTGTCAGGAACATGAATGGTGATATCAGCTCCATGTTATTCTGCTGTAGTAATCACTAATGAGACTCTTGACCATCACAGTTTCACAAGCTCTCCATCCAAATTATATTATTGTCACTTTGTAATGACATTTTTTAATTGTTGTTTACAGCAGCTAATGGCATCGCTAGAAAGATTTGAGTCTCAGAAATAAACAGAATTCTGCACAGTCAGACTTTGTTGTCGCTGAACTTTTATTGATCACATCGTATCCTGGTTGTATTGATCCTGAACCTCACATCGCATATCGAATCGTATCGTGAGAGAAGCATATTGTCTTATCCCTATTCTTTGGTGTATTTATCTCCTGTGGTCTCACTGTAAAATTACTATAATATTCTTATAATATTCCTATAGGAATTTAGCCTGTAATGTGTCTGCGGTTCTCAGTATTGAGTTTTTTGTGACCTTATTGTACTTTATGGTGTATTTATCTGCTGTGGTATTACTATAATCCTCCTATAATATTACTATAAGGACTTACAGTGTGTTGTAGTATCTACTTGATGTTTCCGGCTTTGCCTCCTATAGTATCTCCATAATATTCCTATAAGATAATGTATAGTGTTTCTGTGACCGGTGTAAACACGTTTAAAGGAACATTTAGAGTGAAGTAACGCTGTAAAAAGAGTATTTTGTATTTTATAATGTACTTCATGGTGATGAAAGTTGGGATCATTTGCTCTAAATCAGGCAGAAAATCATAAATATCTGCTGGATGAACCGCCCGAAAGCACCAGCAGCTGCTAAACTAAAATAAAAAACCACCCTAAATAAAAAATGAAATGATGAAAACGCAGAGAGAGAGAGAGAGAGAGAGAGAGAGAGAGAGAGAAACATGCTGCTCTTACTTTTGCGGCTCTCCTCGTACATCTCTGAGGTTTTCAGTCTCAGCTCAAAGCAGAAAATGACATTTTTTTTTTTTTAAATCCAGTTTGGGGTTTTTTTTCCTGCTGTCCTCCTCCGGCTCACATCACACACACACAGACACACACACACACACACACATCTCCCAACTTCTCTGCGTCTCCAACGATGTTCCGTCGATCAATCAATCATCAAATCCACTTTCCTGAGGATCAATTCAAATCCATCGGAATAATAAAAAAGACGCACAAGTAGTAAAAAGAAAAGAAATCCAATTCCGTCCAGCTGAGAGGAAATGTGTGTCGAGCGTCTCTAAAGACAAATTCAGGTTGTTTCCACTAATCTGAGAGCCGAGCATCTCTCTCTCTCTCTCTCTCTCTATCTCTCTCTCTCTCTCTCTCTCCCAATTGGGGATTAAAAAGGAAAAAAAAAGCAGCTCTGTGTTAAAGGGGAGGGCAGCCTAGAAACTCATTAAAGGGGCAGAGACTGATGTGGCTGGAGGTGAAACACAGATGACGTCACTATGAGTAAAAAAAATATTTTTTATTGTTTGTTTGTTTGTTTTTTTGATCTTCAGGATGAGGCTGCCGCTTTAAGAGTGAAATAGAAAACAGGTCTGTGAGACTGTTTTCTAGGAGTTGGCTGACGTCACCTGACAGGGCTTCTGGGTAATGAAGTCCTCAGCCTGCAGACAGTTTCCTCACAGCTGGAGGTTCAGTTTTATATCAGAACTGAATCAGACAGAAGAGGAGAGCAGCATCATCAAACATCATTTTTTATTCACCGTTTCATTAGCTGCGTTATGAATTTTAATTTTAATAGTTACTAGCACTAGATACATAATGTAACAAATGAAACATGTAATGCAGCGGTTTCTCAATGCAGAAGCTGAGAAACAGAACGTGAAAAGGGGGAAGGGTCTGATCCATATAGTGAACCATATGGGCAACGACCGGACAAAGTTTCAGACGCTACATTAAACATCGCTGCTTCAAAAACACGCTCTGGATGTTGGTGTGACGCACCTGGACCAGCGGCTCATAAACAAACCAAACATCATGACAGATGGAAGCAGATGAAATGGACTCATCTGCTGGAGTTTTCAACATTAAATTAGAAAGAAATTGTTGAAATTTTAATCATGTGACAGCGTGGTTCTGTCTGCTGATGGCAGCAGGAGCTGTTTCGGTTTGGCAAACAATAAACTCATAAGCTAATGTTAGCTAGCTCACAAGCTAGCAACTAGCTAGCTACTCTTCTTCTGCGAGACACGATCGCGTCGCGTTGTGGTAAACTGGAGAAACTGTAGAGTACATCGTCTGTTATTTACATCACATAATGTCATTCAGACGCTTTTGTCCAGTGACTTACAATAAGTGCATTTTGTCAACAGCAGTGAAACCAACTGGGCATCACAGTCTTCACCAGCTAAGACTTTAATAGGAATAAGTAGAATTTGTTTTTGTTTTTTGTTTTTTTTTTTCTAAGAAGGGTAAGAAGAGAGGTTAGTTCCAGAGGGTCCAGGTGTAATCTGAAGAGATGTGTCTTTAGTCTCCGCCGAAAGATGGGCAGTGATTGGGCCGTTCTGACAGAAGGGGGCGGGGCTCGTTCCACCATTGTGGCACCAGGGATGAGAAGAGTCGCGACCGGGATGAGCGACTTAGTGATGGAGGGGCGAGGCGACCTGCGAGGGTGGAGGAGCGAGGGAGGGAGGCGACCTGCGAGGGTGGAGGAGCGAGGGAGGGAGGCGACCTGCGAGGGTGGAGGTGGAGGAGCGAGGGAGGGAGGCGACCTGCGAGGGTGGAGGAGCGAGGGAGGGAGGTGACCTGCGAGGGTGGAGGTGGAGGAGCGAGGGAGGGAGGTGACCTGCGAGGGTGGAGGTGGAGGAGCGAGGGAGGGAGGCGACCTGCGAGGGTGGAGGTGGAGGAGCGAGGGAGGGAGGCGACCTGCGAGGGTGGAGGAGCGAGGGAGGGAGGCGACCTGCGAGGGTGGAGGTGGAGGAGCGAGGGAGGGAGGTGACCTGCGAGGGTGGAGGTGGAGGAGCGAGGGAGGGAGGCGACCTGCGAGGGTGGAGGTGGAGGAGCAGAGGGAGGCGGGGTCTGAACCTGACCAGAGACTGCAGATAGGAGAGGACCAGGGTCTCGAGTCGGACGCGGAGGACCGGGGTCTCGAGTCTGACGCGGAGGACCGGGGGTCTCGAATCCGACGCGGAGGACCGGGGTCTCGAGTCGGACGCGGAGGACCGGGGTCTCGAGTCGGACGCGGAGGGCCGGGGGTCTCGAGTCGGACGCGGAGGGCCGGGGGTCTCGAGTCGGACGCGGAGGGCCGGGGGTCTCGAGTCGGACGCGGAGGACCGGGGTCTCGAGTCGGACGCGGAGGACCGGGGGTCTCGAGTCCGACGCGGAGGGCCGGGGTCTCGAGTCGGACGCGGAGGACCGGGGTCTCGAGTCCGACGCGGAGGGCCGGGGGTCTCGAGTCGGACGCGGAGGACCGGGGTCTCGAGTCGGACGCGGAGGACCGGGGTCTCGAGTCCGACGCGGAGGACCGGGGTCTCGAGTCCGACGCGGAGGGCCGGGGGTCTCGAGTCGGACGCGGAGGGCCGGGGGTCTCGAGTCGGACGCGGAGGACCGGGGTCTCGAGTCCGACGCGGAGGGCCGGGGGTCTCGAGTCGGACGCGGAGGGCCGGGGGTCTCGAGTCGGACGCGGAGGACCGGGGTCTCGAGTCGGACGCAGCAGAGCTGGAAGCCAGTGAAGCGACCGGAAGAGGGGAGAGACGTGAGAGAGTTTTGGTTGGTTGAACACCAGACGGGCTGCAGCGTTCTGATTGGCTGTAAAGGTCTGATGGCAGACGCAGGTAGCCCGGCCAGGTAGCCTACAATTTGCAGTGCATTGTGGGTATTTTATAGTGAACTACATAGTGAATCAAATTAACCGTTGAGAATTCGGACACTAAAACAAAATGGCGGACGGACTGTAGTTTCAGTTTGGAACAGAACTTTTGTTTTATTGTCTATAAAGAACTTTCTACACATTCTGAATGATGCTGTTTAATCATCTCTGCTCTGTACAGGCTAACCCTGTTGTTTCATTTCTTTTTTTAAATAAATGTGTTTCAGTCTTCACTGCTTGGTGGTGGGTGGGATGTGTCTCAACACGAGGCTCCACACAAAATGTTGCCCCGGGCCTCCAGCGGCGCAGAGCCGGCCCTGCATGTGTTCAATTCACAATGAACTGTTTTATTCTTCTATTTGAAGACAGACTGAAACCTGCAGCTTCCTCACAGCTCAACCTGCTGCTCACTGAAGGTTAAACATCTCCACCGTCTCTGTTCTGATGGGAGGATTCAAATCCAATCTGTAACATCACACACACACACACACACACACACACACACACACACACACACCCTTCTGATAGA
>NC_136010.1:1362236-1391773 GCF_048128805.1 Centroberyx gerrardi
TTAAAGGACAAAACTGAGGTTATAGTTTTTGGCCCACAAAATGAGAGGCAAAAAATTTGATCTTATCTCGACTCCCTTTCTCTAAAAACTAAAGACCAATTCAGAAATCTACGGCTAATCCTGCAGTCGGACCTAAATTTTAACAGCTGTATAAAATCAGCTACTAAATCTGCTTTTATCATCTGAAAAATATTGTTTATTGTTTATTGTTTATTAAATGGATTCCCATTAGCTGACGCCTTGGCGCTTGACCGCTAATCTTCCTGGGGTCCACAAAAAGGACATAAGACATAATACATACAATACATAACATAAAACATACAGTTAAAAATGGTACAATCAGACACTTATATAGCAAGAGTCAGAGGATTCATATCCAAAGTGGACCTGGAAAAGCTGATCCATGCATTCATCCCAAGCAGATTGAATTACTGCAATGGTCTCTATTCGGGCCTACCTAAAAAAGTTCTTGGGCAGCTACAATTAGTTCAAAATGCAGCAGCAGGGTATCAGAGTACTGACACATCACCCCAATTCTCAAGTCTCTACACTGGCTCCCAATGAGTCAAAAAAATTGCGTTTAAAATACTATTACTCGTTTATAAATCAATAAATGGGTTACGTCCTAAATACATTTCTGCCATGCTTTTATCATATGAGCCCTAAAGAATGCTTAGATCATCTGAATCATTCCTTTCTTTTGTAAAGCACTTTGAATTGCATTCAATGTATGAAAATGTGTTATATAAATAAACTTGCTTGCTAGTAGTAGTAGCAGTAGTAGTAGCAGCAGGGGTTAAAGTGGGCCGGAACAATCCGGAACGGCGTTCCGGCACCTTCGATTAATAAGTAAATAATTCTGATTGGCTGTTTCATACATACTAATGTCAAGCGAGTTCACAGGGCTGCCAACTCTCACGCATTGACATTTTTCACATGCTCTCACGCCGCAAATCCATTTTCTCAGGCAGTGAAAAACAAATTCATAACTGATAATGTCGCGGCGTGAAAAGAGACGCTGACAGCGCACGAGACGAGACAGAGCAGCACCGTGCAGCAGAGAGTTATTCAGATCATCTGAATAGAGAGAAATATACACAAATCTATTATATTGTAATTTATTCCCATGCATGGTGCTCAGAGTAATCTCAGTCCGCGGCTCTTCTGCGTCTCTCCCTCTCCTCTCGCGCCGTGCGCACGCAGGCAGGAGTGAGAGTGAGTTACTATGGTTACGGGATGCTCTGTGTCTGTCGCTCTGACACTTTTTCACGATTCCCAATAACAGGTTTTTAGGTTAGTATGCCTATGCAAAATCATGAATGTAAGCACCTCAATGCTGAAATCTAGTAATATAACATAATTTTCCATTTTTGGTTAACATTATAGAGGGTTGCTGTTTCTTGACTTAATCCAAGAGGTTAGGTGGTGTAGAAATGCAATGAAATAGGGTTCCCCCACCTGCCAAATCCCACTTTAACCCCTGAGTAGCAGTAGTAGTAGCCTAACAGTAGTAGTAGCAGCAGTAGTAGCAGTAGCAGTAGTAGTAGTAGTAGTAGTAGTAGTAGCAGCAGTAGCAGTAGTAGCAGTAGCAGTAGTAGCAGTAGTAGCAGTAGTAGCAGTAGCAGCAGCAGCAGTAGTAGTAGTAGCCTAACAGTAGTAGTAGTAGCAGTAGTAGCAGTAGCAGTAGTAGTAGTAGTAGTAGCCTAACAGTAGTAGTAGTAGCAGTAGCAGTAGCAGCAGCAGCAGTAGTAGTAGTAGCAGCAGTAGCAGTAGTAGCAGTAGCAGTAGTAGCAGTAGTAGCAGTAGCAGTAGTAGCAGTAGTAGTAGTAGCAGTAGTAGCAGTAGCAGTAGTAGCAGTAGTAGTAGTAGTAGCAGTAGTAGCAGTAGTAGCAGTAGCAGTAGTAGCAGTAGTAGCAGTAGTAGTAGTAGTAGCAGTAGTAGCAGTAGTAGCAGTAGCAGTAGTAGCAGTAGTAGCAGCAGTAGCAGTAGCAGTAGTAGCAGTAGTAGCAGTAGCAGTAGTAGCAGTAGTAGCAGTAGTAGCAGTAGCAGTAGTAGCAGTAGTAGCAGTAGTAGCAGCAGTAGCAGTAGCAGTAGTAGCAGCAGTAGCAGTAGCAGTAGTAGCAGTAGTAGTAGCAGTAGCAGTAGTAGCAGCAGTAGCAGTAGCAGTAGTAGCAGTAGTAGTAGCAGTAGCAGTAGTAGCAGTAGTAGCAGTAGTAGTAGCAGTAGCAGTAGTAGCAGTAGTAGCAGTACTAGCAGTAGTAGCAGTAGCAGTAGTAGCAGCAGTAGTAGCAGTAGTAGCAGTACTAGCAGCAGTAGCAGTAGCAGTAGTAGCAGTAGTAGTAGCAGTAGCAGTAGTAGCAGTAGCAGTAGTAGCAGTAGTAGTAGCAGTAGCAGTAGTAGCAGTAGTAGCAGTACTAGCAGCAGTAGCAGTAGCAGTAGTAGTAGCAGTAGCAGTAGTAGCAGTAGTAGTAGCAGTAGCAGTAGTAGCAGCAGTAGCAGTAGCAGTAGTAGTAGCAGTAGCAGCAGTAGCAGTAGTAGCAGCAGTAGCAGTAGCAGTAGTAGCAGTAGTAGTAGCAGTAGCAGTAGTAGCAGTAGTAGCAGTAGTAGTAGTAGCAGCAGTAGCAGTAGTAGCAGCAGTAGCAGCAGTAGTAGCAGTAGTAGCAGTAGCAGTAGTAGCAGTAGTAGTAGTAGCAGCAGTAGCAGTAGTAGCAGCAGTAGTAGCAGCAGTAGCAGTAGTAGCAGCAGCAGTATTAGTCTAGCACTCTGAATTTTTTGGCCTGAAAATGATTAAATTCAAAGTGAATCTTGGTATAAAATTTTGTCTATCAGCAGCTTCAGTTTCAGTTTGAGAAACTGATATCAGTGCAGCGTCAGCTAGAGTCTGGAGTGGGAGATCTTGGCATGAAGAGAGGATCTTTGTCACACTACAGCATGTAAACAGGGGGAGGGGGGGTGCTGAGGTCAGCAAAACAGAGAGAGACGGGGGGGGGGGGGGGGGGGGGGGGGGGCTGAGGGAGAGATGCAGAGAGAGAGCAAAGGAGGAAACAATATAAAGATGTAAAGAGAGAGAAACCGAGAGAAGAGAAAACACAAGAAAAAGAAAAGATATACTGTATGTAGATAATAAATGTTGATAGAAAGATGCAGGGAGTAAAAGAACAACAGCAGTAAAAATAAGGCTGATATGAAAAGAGAGAAACAGAGAGAGACAGAAACAGAGGGAGAGGGGGAGGGATGGACAGACGAGAGATAAGATGTGCATTTGTAAATAGAGAGATGTAGAGAATTAGAAAGAGAAAGAACAATGGAGAGCAGAAAAATAAATACAAATAGAGCGATAGAAAGCACAAGAGAATATAGGATAAATATGAAGAGAGAGAAAGATGCAGACATTCAGAGAAAGAGAGAAAAGGAGAGTCAAATGTAAATATAATGCAGAGAGAGAGAAAACAGAGAATAGAGGGAGAGAGAGACTCAAATATCAATAGAAAAGTAATAAATATGGAAATAGAAGCAGAGAGAGAAACAGAAACAGAATAATAGAGAGAAAGGAGAGACAAAGATAAGCAGTTAACATGTAGAGAGAGAAAAGAGAGAGAGACACAGATGTTGGTGTCTCTCGCCCGCCGTGACGTCACATGATTAATGACATGATGAGCAACACGCTACACGGCTGCATGTGCTGATCGCATGTGGGATGTGATGAATAGACCGGCTGAATATAAAGCTGATATGAATACACAATCATGTTAATAATAGTCTCACACACACACACACACACACACACACACTCACACTCACACACACGTTTCATTACATTAGGATTTATATGAGCGTTGGGATTTTATCTCCTTCTGCTGTTCGTCTGTTGAAGCTGCTGCAGGTTTAATACCATGATGGAAAAATACTTCATTAAAAGTAAAAGTTCTGCATTCAAAAGTTTACTTAAGAGTACAGACGTATTAGCAGTAAAATGTACTGAAGTATGAAAAGTAAAAGTGTTAAATTATTGAAGCACGAACCTGTCAGAAGTATTTTAATGTTGTCGGTCTAACTGCTCCATATACTGTTGGGCAGTTTAAACTCTAATAATGCAACATATTTTATGAGCTTATTATATGTTTTGCATGTAAAACCTTATTCTGCAAAGTAACTAGTAACTCCAGCCGGCAGATAAATGCAGTGGAGGAGAAGTAGAAAGTCTCACAGGATGGAAATACTCAGTAAAGATCCAGAACCTCAGAGCTGGACTGAAGGACAGAACTGGAGGAGATGGACTGAGGTACTTTCCACCTCTGTGTTCGGAGATATTTGATATTTTTCCTTCGTCTTCGTTGTTTGTCACAGTAAATATTCTGAATCAAACTCTGTCTAAATATCACCAGTTCCTCCAGTGAAGAAGCAGTTTAGATCTAGCTTTAGTTTGTATTTCATGTTCCAGACTGCAGCTGGAGGAAGAGTCTGGCTCTGGTTTGTCAGTTGGCTTCACTGGGATGATTGACAGGAGGCGGGGCCTAACATAATCACAGAGAACGGAACTGGTGCATTACAACTTCCTGTGGTCATTTTATTTTTGGGAAGAGGTAACTTGAGGCGAACTTGTAGCCTTTCTTTAGTTTAGTCTTTGTACTTCACCGATGTTAATTTTGGGCAGGTAATGCACCTGTTTCTCTGTTGTTTCTTAATGCAGAAGCTGTTACCATGACGATATGAAAAGGGCCTATTGGTTGAAAGTTTTAGTTGTTTTCTCTGCTGTTTGGAATTGAATGGGAGTGAATGAACGTGAGAGGTTTGGAAACAGAATTAAAGGGATGGAAAATGTAAAAGTAAATGAGGAAAAACTTAAATAACACTGGATTTACAAGGTTTTTACCTGACAGCGACGTTTAGAGTCATCAGTATGATGACAGTAAACATCCTCCATAGTTTCTCCACCTGGTGGATCTGGAGGGAAATCTGCTGGATCTTTACGGCACAAAACAGGAAGAGGTTCTTCTTCTGTTCTTCCAGAGCAGACGGAGATAAAGCTGAAAGAGTTTCTGGCAGCAGATGGTGGAAGGAGGGAAAGGAAGATGGAGAAATCACTTCCAACATGTTGATCCTCTTCAGGGAGGGGGAGGGGGGGGGGCAGGAAGCAACGGGGCTGATGGGAAATGTAGTCTTCATGTGGAGAAACACTAGAACTAACAATACTGCTGGAGTGAAAGAGAGGAGACCAATCAGCTGTTTGTCAGGAGACAGAGGAGGAATATTAATCTGATAATGATGTAATGATGTTAAAATGAAACACAGAGCAACTTTAAAATATACAGTGTGTTATATAAATATATGTAAAAAATCTTGAATAATCAATAACTTTGACCATTTAGTGCAGACTTTCATCCTGCGCTGCTTACAGTGTGTTGATACCACAGAACTAGAATGCATAGAACGGTTCTTCCAACGTTTGTCATGGTAATTTGTCTAGTTCAGCATAAAATGGCGATTATCTAATTTTAAGTGTTAGTTGCTATGGCGACAACACAGTCTGGACATTAAGGTGTAAAGTCTGTCACACTGTGAGAACTGAGCAGATGAGTCTGTTAGCAAACTGTCAGAACTCAACCGGAAGCTAACGTTAGCGACGAGGCTAACGTAGCTTCATCACAGACTGTACTTCTCTCTCTAGCTCTTCTAGTCAACATTAGCATGTTAGCAATCCATGGCAGCGAGGAGACAGAGAAGCTGCTTTGGTTCTTGCTGTAAAACCTCTCAGCTCAGTGACTTGCTGCGAGTCGCTTTATACAGAAGCTAGTCCGACGGGTCACAGCAAGATGGCCGCCGCTCCGACCGTCCAGGAACGCTGATTTGAATGGGAATGACCGTTCTATCTGTTCTAGTTCTGTGGTTGGTACATTTCTATCCTGGTGGGATGTTCCTCAGTGTTCCTCGGTGTTCCTCGGTGTTCCTCTGTGTTCCTCGGTGGGAATTGAACCCTTAACCTGCCAGTGTTGATGCCTTGCTGCAGCAGGAACAGCAGCAGTGACAGGCTCGCTCTCTGTCAGCTGACCCAGTTCTTCTTCTTCTCCTCTCTGTTAGATCAGATCTGGGTCTCTGTTAGACCAGATCTGGGTCGCACAGAGTCACACATCACATGTGTCTGTTTCATGGAGATGACAGGAAGTTCTTCTGTCTGACTGCAGATGATCTGAAGCTCTGGGCTCCGTCTAACGCCTGAGACGCCTGCTCTGCATCCGCACTGAGACACTGTCACATTAACTGTCCTGTCATGTTGTGTCATCATGTTAAAAGTCCGATATTAGAGAGATTCATGTTTTCCTCTGTTTCTATTTCTGTCTGATCAGAGATGTTTACTGAAGACTTTGTTAAAATGTGATTTTGTTTGATGGTTAAATTTTCAGTCCTCCATCTTTTCCTCCAGTCAGTTTCAGTCTAACAGGAAACGCATCACAGCTGGACTCGCTCCTGATTGGCTCCCTCACTAAAGAATGACTGAAATCCGTCCATCTAACCTGGTGACATCACAACAGTAAAATAACAAACACAGCCTGACTCTCTCTCTCTCTCTCTCACACACACACACACACACACACAGTGAGCTCAGCCTGCCCAGCGGAAGACGAACTGAAGGCAAAACACTTTTGTACAAGAAGCAATAAAAAGAATTAGAAAAGGCAAAAATAAGAATTATGACATTTCTAACACTGGACAATTATAAACATATAATTTCAGCTCTATGTGTTTGACCTCTGACCTCTGACCTCTCTTGTGATGTTTGTTCTGTCTGGATTTAACTTCACTGCTCCTGTAAATCGGCCGTGTCTGATGAAGGAAGCTGCACTGAATTGAACTGAATCATAATAATAATACAATCTGTATAATAATTATAATAATCATAGAACATCTGGCTCTTATCTATTTTTATTCTTGTTGACTTCTCTATTTAATCCATTTGTTGCATCCTTATAGCTGGAACTATTTCATTATTTTATTTCATTTTATTTGATTCGTTTTTAATATTTTCTTAATCGCTCCTCTGCCTCACCGTCCTTCTGATTTATTGATCTGTCTTTTGTTCCGTCTTTTATTTCTCTTGATTGTGAGTCACCATCACAATCCATCTTAACTGAATGTGAGTGTTAGATGCAGAGTCTGACTGCTGCTGGTCCATCACACTGTTCCTTTAACATCTGTAACATGCTGAGAACACACACACACACACACACTCAGAGCATCTAAAACACACACACAAAATACAGCATATAATACACACACATCCACACTATCTATAGTAACACACGCACACACACACACGCACACACACTCATACACACTCAGAGCATCTAAAACACACACACAAAATACAGCATTTAATACACACACACCCACACTATCTATAGTAACACACACACACACACACACACACACACACATGCTGATGTCAGCCTATTACCCTGTCATACTGTAGTCATCACCCAATCTCCTCCTTCTGAAGGCGGGCTCTCTCTCTCTCTCTCTCTCTCTATTACTTCCTCTTTTTTTTTTCCTTTTTCCTTCCTGCCCACCCCCCCCCCCCCATACACACACACACATACATTCATTTCCTTTATCACCGTTTCCTTATTGCCTATGAGAGAGAGAAAGAGAGAGAGAGAGAGAGAGAGAGAGAGAGAGAGAGAGACAGAGAGACAGAGAGAGAGAGAGACTCCTCATTACTCTACAGTGTAGTAAAGGTCCATTAAGCTACCAAGCTACAGTACAACCTGCGGGCATCTCTCTCTCTCTCTCTCTCTCTCATACATACACAAACACACGTGCACGCTGAGCGACGCACACACACTCATGCACACACACGCTGTCCCTGTATGTGTGTGTGTGTGTGTGTGTGAGGCTGTGAAGGGCTACTACTCCAGATCCGTCTCTCCTCTGTCTGATCCGGACGGCTGATCTCATACCTTAGCTTTGCATTACCTGCAGTGGACAGCGCGCACGCACACGCACACGCACAACACACACGCACGCACACACACACACACGCACAGCAGCAGCACCAAGGGAGCGATCAATACACTAAAAGCCCGGGGAGGATTTGCAGGAGCGGCAGGATCCACACACACACACACACACACGGGAACGCGTCGCGGGGAAGAAACGGCAGAAATTATGAAGGTACGTCCGTTTTTCTCATTTCCCGACACACAGACCGGGGCTCGGCCGGCGTCATTTTGACCGAGAAACCCGGTTCTCGGTGTTTTTCTGCAGGTAGAAAGCCGCCGTCAGCAGATTTGTCAGAGCCACGCTGCCCGCCGCCCGCTCGGGTTTTATCATCGCAGCCTGCTGACATTTTGCTCCGGTCCGGATCACACTGCGCCTCCTCTGCGTATCGACACGGCTGAGCCTCACGGCACCGTGCAAAGCTGGCCGGAGAAATGTAAAGGCTCTGAGGCTGGCGGCTGGTCTGGGATCAGTGTCGGTGTGTTTACATCAGACAGGAGCCTGCGCTAGAAGATGCTCTTTGTCTGCTCCGGCCATTTATAATGAATGGCAGCAGGAGTTGGTTGTGGGGAGGAGAGGAGAGGAGGAGAGGAGGAGGAGGGGAGGCTGTTCAGACCGGAGGGGTTTGTTTAGGAGGAGGAGGTGAAGGTATACTAACACCGAGGAGCTGTAGGAGCAGCTGGTTACTACACCACCATACTGAGAGGAGGTTATACTGTACATACTATACTACTAAGAGGAGGTGTTATAGATGACTGAGGAGGTGCTACAGGAGCAGTCGGTTGCAGTAGACTATACTGAAGTTACTAGATGGTGTACTACACAGGAGGTGTTATAGATGGTATGTTAGAGAGGAGGTGGTGTATTACTGAGGAGGCGCTATAGGAGCAGTTAGTTATCAGTAGTACATGACTGAGAATGTACTACACCACCAAACATGTAGTTAACTACCGAAAGGACGTGTTGTATATTAATGAGGAGGTGTTATAGATGGTATGTTAGAGAGGAGGTGGTGTATTACTGAGGAGGCGCTATAGGAGCAGTTAGTTATCAGTAGTACATGACTGAGAATGTACTACACCACCAAACATGTAGTTAACTACCGAAAGGACGTGTTGTATATTAATGAGGAGGTGTTATAGATGGTATGTTAGAGAGGAGGTGGTGTATTACTGAGGAGGTGTTATAGATGGTATGTTAGAGAGGAGGTGGTGTATTACTGAGGAGGTGTTATAGGAGCAGGGCATTATAGGTAGTACACTACTGAGCTTACTACTGCACTAAGAGGTACTAGATGGTGTACTACAGAGAGGAGGTGGTGTATTACTGTGGAGGCAGTATATGAGCAGCTGGCTACCGGTAGTACACTACTGAGGATGTACTTAACCAGTGAGGAGGAGGTGTTATAGATGGTATACTACAGAGAGGAGGTGGTATATTACTGAGGAGGTATAGGAGCAGTTGGTTATAGGTAGTACACTACTGAGGATGTACTTAACCACTGAGTGTTATAGATGGTATACTATTGAAGAGGAGGTGTTATAGATGGTATACTACAGAGAGGAGGTGGTATGTATTACTGAAGAGGTATTTTAAGAGCAGCTGGTTATCAGTAGTACACTACTGAGGATGTACTTAACCACTGAGTGTTATAGATGGTATATTACTGAGAGGAGGTGTTATAGATGGTATACTATTGAAGAGGAGGTGTTATAGATGGTATACTATTGAAGAGGAGGTGGTGTACTAACACTGGGGAGGTAGTGTAGGAGCAGCTGGTTATACTACTGAGGATGCACTCAACCACTGAGGAGGAGGAGGAGGTATATTACTGAGGAGGAGGTGGGGTATTACTGAGGAAGAGGAGGTATATTACTGAGGAAGAGGAGGTATATTACAGAGGAGGAGGAGGTATATTACTGAGGAGGAGGAGGTATATTACAGAGGAGGAGGAGGTATATTACAGAGGAAGAGGAGGTATATTACAGAGGAAGAGGAGGTATATTACTGAGGAGGAGGAGGTATATTACAGAGGAAGATGAGGTATATTACTGAGGAAGAGGAGGTATATTACAGAGGAGGAGGTGGGGTATTACTGAGGAGGAGGAGGTATATTACTGAGGAAGAGGAGGAGGTATATTACTGAGGAAGAGGAGGTATATTACAGAGGAGGAGGAGGTATATTACTGAGGAAGAGGAGGTATATTACAGAGGAGGAGGTATATTACAGAGGAAGAGGAGGTATATTACAGAGGAAGAGGAGGTATATTACTGAGGAGGAGGAGGTATATTACAGAGGAAGATGAGGTATATTACTGAGGAGGAGGAGGTATATTACAGAGGAGGAGGTGGGGTATTACTGAGGAGGAGGAGGTATATTACTGAGGAAGAGGAGGAGGTATATTACTGAGGAAGAGGAGGTATATTACAGAGGAGGAGGTGGGGTATTACTGAGGAAGAGGAGGTATATTACAGAGGAGGAGGAGGTATATTACAGAGGAAGAGGAGGTATATTACAGAGGAAGAGGAGGTATATTACTGAGGAGGAGGAGGTATATTACAGAGGAGGAGGTGGGGTATTACTGAGGAGGAGGAGGTATATTACTGAGGAGGAGGAGGTATATTACTGAGGAAGAGGAGGAGGTATATTACTGAGGAAGAGGAGGTATCTACTGAGCTTACTACTGAGGAGGAGGAGGAGGAGGAGGAGGAGGAGGTGTATTACTGAACTGAGCTGTAGTAATGACAGTAGCTACATAAAACTGACTCTTCTACAGAAACAAGCTGCCATCTTCCTGAAGGAGTAGATATTAAGAGCGTGAGGGAAACGGCGGTCTCTGCGTTTTGCGAAGGGAAAAAGCAAGCAGCTCGTAATGTGGAGACGCACGTTCACATCAGGTGTGACTAATCTGGTTAAATCTTATTCAAATACAGTCTGAACACCAGACGCACGGTAAGACCAGGAGGAGGAGGAGCCTGTTAGAGCTGAGTCCGCTTATTCTGTTCATCATGAGGGACCGAACTGAGATGTAGACTCTCATTATCCTCCAGATGGTTTTCTTTAGTCTGAACCAGAGGAGAAAAACCGACTTTGTTGTATTTATGTATTTAGTTCGTTTAGGTCCAAACTGACCAATTACAAGCCAACCAGGGCTTGTAAACAAAAGTCACATGACTCACAAGCAGCTAATTTATTGGACACTTTTGCTAACCTGGTATCAAAACAAATCTGGTTGCAGTTCCTGTGACTTTATCTGACATGATGGACTTGTCTCTCTCTTCTTCTGTGGTGTTCACACCAGTTAGCAACACATGAAGAAACAGCTGAATATGAGCATCAGTCCAGACTTCATTTTGTTCTGCTAGGCTTTCTGTCTCCTTCTACCCATAATCCCTTGCGTTTGGGGCAGTTTCCTGTAGCTGGTTGGATTAACGAACCGCACCACAGTTCTCTTGTTAGAGGACTGAGACTCTCGCTGCCGTTATTTGGGGAAACCAGAGTTCAAAGGTCATCGTTCACCTGGACAAACCAACTGAACTAAAGGAGCGAAGAGATCGGAGAACCGATCAGAACATGATGGAGGTGAATTCTAGTCATCTGGTCATTAAAACAGACTGGTACTCTGGTCATGTGGGACCCAGCAGAAACAGACCTGTGGCCCAGTTTGGGTCCTGAGCCATAGTTTAAGAAACACACTCATCCACTGTAGAGCAGATAGTCTGTTGGCAGCAGTGACACAGTATAACTGATGACAGACTAACCAGAGAAAGGTATGAAACAGAACGTGTGTGTGTGTGTGTGTGTGTGTGTGTGTGTTTGTCTTGCAGTGTTTGAAGTCAGCTCTGTGACTTTGAGAGTTAGTGTGTTGGTGTTAGGTGTGTCCTCAGGTTAATGTTTATCCAGCGTTCCAACAGGTGAAAGGTCCAGGTGATTACTGAGCACACAGTAGAGGAGAGGAGAGTAGAAACACAGCAGAACAGAGTGGAATAAATACAGGAATAAAATAACAGAAGAGAGTCAACACAGAAAGGGTTAGAAAACAAAAGAAACCAAAAAACAAAAGAGAAAACAACAGAATAAAGAAATAGAATGAAGAATAGAACAGAGAAGAATAGAATGGAATAGAACTAGAACTAAATTGCTATATTCTGATCTGCACCGCTGCATTCAGGAACGACGCGGCCGTGTTCTAAAACTGCCAGGTCGCATTACAGGGTCGCATGTGGAGAACTACAGCGTCCCATCTTAGAACCAGAACCTGTCTCCCTCTAGAACCACGCAGCAGCCGGTGTTAGCTGAGCTGCCAGTTACTCTACATCCAGTGAAGCCGCGCTACACTGAAGCTCCCAGAGAAATGCAGCTAGCTGAGCTACGAGCAACATGGCAAAAGTTGTTTGCTACATCGAAGCTACTTTTTTTTTTTTTACATTGGACCAACTTCATGCCAAATCAGTGTTATCTCAGTGATCAAGAAAAACTGTCAACAAATAGGCGGCAAAAAAATGTTCAGTTCAGTTGTTTATTATAAAAAAAAGCTGTGCCTTTGCGAGCAACTGCTCTTATAACCATACCAATACCAATACCAACGAACAAAAAAACGTGCTCCACATAATAACATAAAGCAAACTGTTGTATGTTCATCTATGTTCGTTTGCGTGTGTGTGTGTGTGTGTGTTTGCATGTGTGTGCTTAATCTAGTGGAGACTTGGGCACATTAGCAGGATAAAGCTGTGGAGACTTTAACAAACTCTTTTAACTCGACTCAAACCACAGTAGCAAAAGAATAAAGACCTGGCGCGTGTTAACTGTGTTCCCTGCACCAGAGACGCCGCAGGCATCAGGCCAAGGATTGGTCTGTGATGTCATCGTCATACGGAAGCGCTTCCGTCGGCTACACAGACACAGTTCCCCCGTGTGGCGCCGGCGTCCCGTACCTATCCTTAGTTTTATTCCAGACCGCAACAGAAAGCTCCGCTGCGCTTGAGCTTTAGAAACGCCTGGGAGAATGTAGCTTTGTGGACGCTACCGCACTACTGGATCAATAAAACAGCTTCGCTACTGAAAACGCTGTTTGATTCAAAAACAGCTGCTTGTAGCGACGCTACTGCCCAACACTGGCAACAGCATTCCAGAACCACACAGTCACGCTGTGGAACGCTGTGGAACCGCACCGTCCCATTCTACAACTATGCGGTTGTGTTCCAGTAACAGCCGGTCCCGTCCTGGAACACTGAACAGCAGCATTCTAGAAGTACATGGCATCGCATTCTAAAACTACGCCGTCACATATTCTAGAACCGCCTAGTTGCGTTCCAGACGACACGGTCGCGTTCCACAAAGCAACGTTCCGTAGAACTATGCCGCAGCATTCTGGAACTATCCGTCGGTGTTCTGGAACTCCGCAGCAGCATTCATACAAGGAACAACCCGGTCACGTTCTAGATCTCCGCAGCCGCCGTCTAGACGTTAGGCGTTCACGTTCCAGAACCGCCCGGCCGCGTTCTAGAACTACAACGTCGCATTCTAGAACTAACCGGTTGCGTCCCGCCACAGTTACACAGTTGTGTTCTGGAAATGACACAGCAACGTTCCGTGGCGCCGCCTGGTCGCGTTCTTGAGGCCCGCGGTTCTGCCTGTGTGTTCTAGTCCAGCTCTAGTTCCATGCGTTCACGTTCTAGAACTACGCTGTAACATTGTAGAACTGTTCCGTCACAGTTACACAGGTGGGGTTACAGAGAGGTAAAGAGGTGAAGAGGAGGATGAGAGAGAGGGGGGGTAGAGGAAGAAAAAAGAGATGCATTAAAGTATAGGGGAGAGAGAGGGAGAGAGAGAGAGGTAAAGACTATTTTTCATAATGTATTTTCTCCAGAGTCAGCACTCTACCACACATCACCAACCATCCCTCCCTCCCTCTCTCTCTCTCTCTCCCTCTCTCGCTCTCTCTCTCTCTCTCTCGCTCTCCCTCTCTCTCCCTCTCTCTCTCTGTCTGTGTCTCTTTGTCACTCTCTCTCTTTTACATATGACTTGCTGCAGTACAGTATGGATACTATGAGGATCAGACTGATCTCTGCTCAGATTTTAACCTGTTCTCCAGTCTGATCTGATGCAGTTTGATTGATTACAGATTGATTGTAGAATCGATCAATACAACACTGGTTGTCTATTGGAAGAGCTGAACCTGAACTGATTCTGATGAGACACAAGTTTGCATGAATATGTTTATTATTGTTATTATTATTAGTAGTAGTTGTAGTAGTAGAGGTAGTAGTAGTAGTAGTAGTAGTATTAGTAGTAGAGGTAGTTGTAGTAGTAGTAGTAGAGGTAGTAGTAGTAGTAGTAGTAGTATTAGTAGTAGAGGTAGTAGTAGTAGTAGTATTAGTAGTAGAGGTAGTAGCAGTAGTAGTAGTAGTAGAGGTAGTTGTAGTAGTAGTAGTAGAGGTAGTAGCAGTAGTAGTAGTAGTAGAGGTAGTAGTAGTAGTAGAGGTAGTTGTAGTAGTAGTAGTAGAGGTAGTAGTAGTAGTAGTAGTATTAGTAGTAGAGGTAGTTGTAGTAGTAGTAGTAGAGGTAGTAGTAGTAGTAGTAGTAGTATTAGTAGTAGAGGTAGTTGTAGTAGTAGTAGTAGAGGTAGTAGTAGTAGTAGTAGTAGTATTAGTAGTAGAGGTAGTAGTAGTAGTAGTATTAGTAGTAGAGGTAGTAGCAGTAGTAGTAGTAGTAGAGGTAGTTGTAGTAGTAGTAGTAGAGGTAGTAGCAGTAGTAGAGGTAGTAGTAGTAGTAGAGGTAGTTGTAGTAGTAGTAGTAGAGGTAGTAGTAGTAGTAGAGGTAGTTGTAGTAGTAGAGGTAGTTGTAGTAGTACTAGTAGTAGTAGTAGTAGTAGTAGTAGAGGTAGTAGTAGTAGTAGTAGTAGAGGTAGTTGTAGTAGTAGTAGAGGTAGTAGTAGTAGTAGTAGTAGTAGAGGTAGTAGTAGTAGTAGTAGTAGTAGTAGTAGTAGAGGTAGTTGTAGTAGTAGTAGTAGTAGTAGTAGTAGTAGAGGTAGTAGTAGTAGTAGTAGTAGTAGAGGTAGTTGTAGTAGTAGTAGTAGTAGAAGTAGTAGTAGTAGTAGTAGTAGTAGTAGTAGAGGTAGTAGTAGTAGTAGAGGTAGTTGTAGTAGTAGTAGTAGTAGAGGTAGTAGTAGTAGTAGTAGAGGTAGTAGTAGAGGTAGTAGTAGTAGTAGTAGTAGAGGTAGTTGTAGTAGTAGTAGAGGTAGTAGTAGTAGTAGTAGTAGAGGTAGTTGTAGTAGTAGTAGTAGTAGAGGTAGTAGTAGTAGTAGTAGTAGAGGTAGTAGTAGTAGTAGTAGTAGAGGTAGTTGTAGTAGTAGTAGTAGAGGTAGTAGTAGTAGTAGTAGTAGAGGTAGTTGTAGTAGTAGTAGAGGTAGTAGTAGTAGTAGTAGTAGAGGTAGTTGTAGTAGTAGTAGTAGTAGAGGTAGTAGTAGAGGTAGTAGTAGAGGTAGTAGTAGTAGTAGTAGTAGAGGTAGTTGTAGTAGTAGTAGTAGTAGTAGAGGTAGTAGTAGTAGTAGTAGTAGAGGTAGTTGTAGTAGTAGTAGTAGAGGTAGTTGTAGTAGTAGTAGTAGTTTTCTGGGTTCCAGTGGAGAGTTTTAGTGTCCCATGATGTTCTAAATGTTTGAGGCTTTTCCATGCGGACAAGAAGCTGATGAGGAGAAACCAAAGTCCACAGAAGACTCCAGTCATGGCGTCTCGATGCTTCAGATCAGCGTGGATGTGGATCATCAAGTTGCCTTTTTGTTTTGCTGTCAAAGCGCTGAACTTTGACCCCCGGCAGAGCAGACTGACCCACAGTTCCCCTGTTGAACCCCTCTGTCCGTTCAGTCAGTCTCCCATTGACTGTCAGTGGAACGGCTCGAGGTTCCGTCTTCTGGTGACATCATCAAAAGACTGCTGTGTCTGGTGATGACATCATCAGAAGGCTCCCGGCCGCTGTGTGTTCTCAGCTCTGGGAGACGGATCGGTGCTGACAGCGGCTGTCCGAGCCGCTCGGCTCAAACCTCCACGCATCGCTCCTAACACCACTCTGTTTCATAGCTCTTCTGTATCTTCATCATCATCATCATCATCATCATCATCACTCTGAGGGTCTCAGGAATATTTGTTCCATCTCCTGTCTGGGTGTTCTGACCTCTGACCTCTGACCTCTTACTGTCGGTTGCTTGTATAATGATCTGCAAACTGAATCAGATTCTGCTGCTGGAGATCTGAGGTTTGTTCAGTGTGTTGCTGCTTTCCTCAGGATCCTACTCTTTCTGCTGAGAGGTGGATCAGGACAGAACAGAATATAATACAATAGAATACAATAGAATAGCATGGAATGGAGCATTATATAAGAACAGAACAAACAAATAGAACGATAGATGTTCGATGATAACTGACAGATATTGATAGATGATTATTGTCAGTACTGTTTCTGCCAAGATGTGGATCAGGACAGAATAGAATAGAATAGAATAGACTAGAATAGAACAGAACAATAGAATCTCTGCTCACAGAGTGTGTGTCTGCATCATCAGAAGATGAATGGGCTTCAGCAGCGCTGTGTGGTTTGTCTCTGTTCTGTTCCCACTGGGTCAGTGAGGTTTAACCTGGCTCTGTCTACGCTCTGGTCACACACACTCTCTCTCTCACACACACACACACACACACACACACACACACACACATACACACACACACACACACACACACCCAGCAGTACAGGCAGACATTAACCTGCATTACCAAGTTTATGTTCAGCTGGTCTGAGTTACAGCAGGAACGTAATGAGATCTGCCTGCACACAGAGCCAGGAAATAGACATATCCCAAACAACACATATACTTATTACCAGCCAGGAAATAGGCATGTACCAATCAACATCTACACGTATTACCAGCCAGGATATAAATATATCCCAATGAACATCTACACATGACTAGCCTGAAGGTAGACACATACCAACCAACATCTACACACATTACGAGCCAGGAAATAGAAATGGACATGAGACATCACTTATACAAGAAATAGACACCTCCCAACCAACATCCACACAAACCACCAGCATGCAAACAGAAACATACCAACCAACAGCTGCTTGTTTCCAGCCAGGAAATAGACACGTCCCATCCAGGAACCACACACTACTAACCCAGTTCCAATCCCAGAAGCGCTGCTAGCAAGACTGTGTTAGCTTAGATGGAACATTACTGGGGAAATCGTGTCAGCGGCAAAAAATACAGCAAATTAATATAACAAATAGAACATATTGAAGATAATATAACAAATGCAGAGCTCCTATTGGCTGTAAAGAATTGTCTCTATGTTAGATATTGACACATTTGACATAGACTTTAAAAAGACCAACTTAAACACTTTTGATCTCACATGTTTCTGCTCTGATGAAACTTCCCAGTCACAGCTCATCATCTTCAGTCGCTGCTGAGCTGTTATGTAAAAGACTACAGACCTTTGATGTAAAAGACTACAAGTCCCATGGGTGCAGATGTTTGTTGTGTTATGAGTTATGTATGAAGTGTGTGTAAGATGAGAGGCAGGAGCCCCAGGTGACGCTCCGTCTGACTCTGCTGTCTGACATGTGGCCTTCTGGGAAATATTAGTGAGGAAGTAAAGACTGCACACTGTAAAAAATGACCTGCTAAACTAAACCGCTCTTAAAGATGATGTGGTTTAAAAAGGATGTGTTTGTCTAAACACTGACAGATGTGTTCCTTCTCTTCCTCCCCCTCTTTCTCCTCCTCTTTCTCCTCTTCCTCTCCATCATGTGTTTGTGAAACCACTGTTCATACTCCCTTTTCTCCTTCTCTTCCTCCTTTCTCCTCCTCTTCCTCATTCACTACAACCTCATCATCATTTCCTCCTTCCTCCTTTATTTTTCTTTTTTTTTAGCAAGTTTTAGTGTGGTTTGAAATGTAGAGTATGTTTTAGTATGGAGAGTATGTTTTAGTATGGAGAGTATGTTTTAGTTTGTTGTAGTATGGAGAGTATGTTTTAGTATGGAGAGTATGTTTTAGTATGGAGAGTATGTTTTAGTATGGAGAGTATGTTTTAGTATGGAGAGTATGTTTTAGTATGGAGAGTATGTTTTAGTATGTTTTAGTATGGAGAGTATGTTTTAGTATGGAGAGTATGTTTTAGTATGGAGAGTATGTTTTAGTATGTTTTAGTATGGAGAGTATGTTTTAGTATGTTTTAGTATGGAGAGTATGTTTTAGTATGTTTTAGTATGGAGAGTATGTTTTATTATGTTTTAGTATGGATAGTATGTTTTAGTATGTTTTAGTGTGGAGAGTATGTTTTAGTATGTTTTAGTATGGAGAGTATGTTTTAGTATATTTTAGTGTGGAGAGTATGTTTTAGTATGGAGAGTATGTTTTAGTATGTTTTAGTATGGAAAGTATATGTTTTAGTATGTAGAGTATGTTTTAGTATGGAGAGTATGTTTTAGTATGTTTTAGTATGGAGAGTATATGTTTTAGTATGTAGAGTATGTTTTAGTATGGAGAGTATATGTTTTAGTATGGAGAGTATGTTTTAGTATGGAGAGTATATGTTTTAGTATGGAGAGTATGTTTTAGTATGGAGAGTATATGTTTTAGTATGTAGAGTATGTTTTAGTATGGAGAGTATATGTTTTAGTATGGAGAGTATGTTTTAGTATGTTTTAGTATGGAGAGTATATGTTTTAGTATGTAGAGTATGTTTTAGTATGGAGAGTATATGTTTTAGTATGGAGAGTATGTTTTAGTATGGAGAGTATATGTTTTAGTATGGAGAGTATATGTTTTAGTATGGAGAGTATATGTTTTAGTATGGAGAGTATGTTTTAGTATGGAGAGTATATGTTTTAGTATGGAGAGTATATGTTTTAGTATGGAGAGTATGTTTTAGTATGGAGAGTATATGTTTTAGTATGGAGAGTATATGTTTTAGTATGGAGAGTATGTTTTAGTATGGAGAGTATATGTTTTAGTATGGAGAGTATGTTTTAGTATGGAGAGTATGTTTTAGTATGGAGAGTATATGTTTTAGTATGGAGAGTATGTTTTAGTATGGAGAGTATATGTTTTAGTATGGAGAGTATATTGCACTATATTCAAGTGCTCTATGTTCCATTTTTTTGTGTATTTCTTTATTGTTATGTTTTGGTTCATATTATATACTGTATACTGTAGTGTACAGAGTATACAGACAGTGTGTTGTCCACAGTGCAGTCAGTGTTTAATTGGAGTGTGAGCTGCAGAGCTGCAGCCTCATTAGAGACTGGAAATGTCAGTCTGCATACAACTGACCTCTGTACAGGCCAACACACACACACACACACACACACACACACACACACACACACACACAGGGCAAGACAGACGCGATGAAAAATAGGTTACATACACTTCGACACACATACACACAAAAAGACAGACACAGTGAAAATTAGGCCAATCACACACACACACACACACACACACACACGCACACTAAAGTACAGTCAAGCACACATACTGTATATACGTTAAGGCAGTCATTGCCTCTTTCTCTCTCTCTGTATTGTGGATCAGGGTTTTGTGGATCAGGGTTTTACAGTCTGTATCTTTCTGTCTGTTCTCTTCGTTCTGAAGCGTTGGCAGATCGCTTTGCGCTCCAGATTTCCTCCCAGGATTTGAACGAGTCGCATTCGACTCGACATGCAGACACAGAAATAAACTGAGGCTGCTCAGACTTCCTGGGTGTGAGGAAGATGAGTGAAGAAAAATTTTCAAAATGAAATCTCCACAATTTAAAAAGTGACGCTTTGTCCTACAAACGGATACAAAGCAAAACATGAAACTAAATGTCAGTTCTGGTTAAAGGACAGGAGGAACTGAAGAGCTGTCTGTCAGACAGACTGACGACGCTCCGTCTGTCAGATTTCCATCAGTTTTGACAGAAAGTTCAACCGGCTGAACCTTTTCTGGACGGACAGATTCGTCAGCGTCCATTCAGCCAATCAGAGACGTTCTTACGTTTGTTCTGTAGAAAATAGCGGCGAACACAGAGACAACGGTCCGACTGAAACAAAGATAATTGATTATCTGCTTCAGATACTGTATATTATAACTTATATATTAGCATTTTGGACATCAGCCGTTTGTGTTTTGAATTTGACGTATTGTTTTTAAGAGTGTACCATCGGGGTCAAAGGTCACATCATTGCCAGTTACAGTTCAGGTTGTCACTGGTTGAACTGGGAAGAAAATCCACTCTGAGCTGGTTGAACTGAAAGTGAATGGACATCTGCTGTGATATAGTGTTGGAGTGACCTTTGACCCACAGCATGACTACTGCAGTCTATTCTGTTCTGTTCTGCTCTGCTCTCTCTCCTCTCAGTGTGAAGCGTACAGTAGATCCTCGGCTCCTCGGCTCCGGACAGTAAAACACTGCAGATGAATATTAATGGAGCTAACTGTTCCTCTGGGAGACACACACACACACACACACACACACACACACACTGTACAGAGAGGGGGACTGAGAAGTTGGGGAGGAAAGGAGGAGGGAGAGAGAAGATCAGAGAGGAGAAGAGGGTTTGGGCGAGAGATAAAGATCTGTGAGGGAGAGAGAGGGAGAGAGAGAGAGAGAATAGTTTTGTATGTGAACGCTCTGTCAGTGTTACATCTCCCTCTATTATAGCAGTTATATATCAGAATCAGACTGATCTCTGGTCAGATTTTAGTAGTAGTTAGTAAATTGATCCAATGATCTGATGCAGTTTGATTGATTACAGACTGATTGTAGAATTGATCAATACTCCACTGGTTGTCTATGGGAAGAGCTGAACCTGAACTGATTCTAATGAGACACTTTGATCATATCATGAATGTAGTATACGCTATCAAACAAATTGATTCATGAATTAGTTAAATTATTATTAATAATATTGTTATTGTTATTATTATTATTCAATGTGACAAGAATACAATTCTGGGGGAAAATTTAATAGTTACATTTCTTTGGAATCTGGAATTTCTTTTGGAATCATGAAAACGGTCAAATTAAAAATATTGACTATCAGCACCTAATATCATCTATCAGCAGCTTCAGTCCAGAAACATCGGTATTGATAATCCATATGGGTGAAACTCTGTCGTCTATATTTACTATCGTTCATATCGTCCACATCTCCGTCAAAATTCACCTCACCGCCGTTCAAAATGACCATCATCACTCAAGGCATGCTGGGAGATTTGGCGGCGGCTCCATCTGTGCCGAGGCTTTTAAATCAGAAGAGTCATCAGAATAAAATCTAATGTGAGTCAGTTTGTGGATTAAAGCGATCGCTCTGCTGTGTAATCCTGATGGAACGAACTAATCCAGTTAGCAGCAGATCTCAGATCAGTTCAGAGGCATTTACATCTGAAACACAGAATCCAGTCCAGGAGGTTTCACACGCTTCAGTCTGAATCGCTTCAGTCTGAATCGTTTCAGTCTGAATCATTTCAGTCTGAATCGTTTCGGTCTGAATCGCTTCGGTCTGAATCGTTTCGGTCTGAATCGCTTCGGTCTGAATCGTTTCGGTCTGAATCGTTTCGGTCTGAATCGTTTCGGTCTGAATCGCTTCGGTCTGAATCGTTTCGGTCTGAATCGCTTCGGTCTGAATCGCTTCGGTCTGAATCGCTTCGGTCTGAATCGTTTCGGTCTGAATCGCTTCGGTCTGAATCGTTTCGGTCTGAATCGCTTCGGTCTGAATCGTTTCGGTCTGAATCGCTTCGGTCTGAATCGCTTCGGTCTGAATCGTTTCGGTCTGAATCGCTTCGGTCTGAATCGTTTCGGTCTGAATCGCTTCGGTCTGAATCGTTTCGGTCTGAATCGCTTCAGTCTGAATCGTTTCGGTCTGAATCGTTTCAGTCTGAATCGTTTCAGTCTAAATCCGGAATGCTTCCGGGCAAAAGTCACTAATGTGAAATATGTTTTCAAACTCGTTCTCCTGTGCGACGCTCTGAGTCCAACAGAACTGTGGTTCCATCAGGACCGTGGTTCCAACAGAACTGTGGTTCCATCAGGACCGTGGTTCCATCAGGACCGTGGTTCCAACAGGACTCTGGTTCCATCAGGACCGTGGTTCCAACAGGACTCTGGTTCCAACAGGACCGTGGTTCCAACAGGACCGTGGTTCCATCAGGACCGTGGTTCCAACAGGACTCTGGTTCCATCAGGACCGTGGTTCCAACAGGACCGTGGTTCCATCAGGACTCTGGTTCCATCAGGACCGTGGTTCCAACAGAACCGTGGTTCCATCAGGACCGTGGTTCCAACAGGACTCTGGTTCCATCAGGACCGTGGTTCCATCAGGACCGTGGTTCCAACAGGACTCTGGTTCCATCAGGACCGTGGTTCCAACAGAACCGTGGTTCCATCAGGACCGTGGTTCCAACAGGACTCTGGTTCCATCAGGACCGTGGTTCCATCAGGACCGTGGTTCCAACAGGACTCTGGTTCCAACAGGACCGTGGTTCCAACAGGACCGTGGTTCCAACAGGACCGTGGTTCCATCAGGACCGTGGTTCCAACAGGACTCTGGTTCCATCAGGACCGTGGTTCAAACAGAACCGTGGTTCCATCAGGACCGTGGTTCCAACAGGACCGTGGTTCCATCAGGACCGTGGTTCCAACAGAACTGTGGTTCCATCAGGACCGTGGTTCCAACAGGACTCTGGTTCCATCAGGACCGTGGTTCCATCAGGACCGTGGTTCCAACAGGACTCTGGTTCCATCAGGACTGTGGTTCCAACAGAACTGTGGTTCCATCAGGACCGTGGTTCCAACAGGACTCTGGTTCCATCAGGACCGTGGTTCCATCAGGACCGTGGTTCCAACAGGACTCTGGTTCCATCAGGACTGTGGTTCCAACAGGACCGTGGTTCCAACAGGACTCTGGTTCCAACAGGACCGTGGTTCCAACAGGACTCTGGTTCCATCAGGACCGTGGTTCCAACAGGACCGTGGTTCCATCAGGACCGTGGTTCCATCAGGACTGTGGTTCCAACAGGACTCTGGTTCCATCAGGACCGTGGTTCCAACAGGACCGTGGTTCCATCAGGACCGTGGTTCCAACAGGACTCTGGTTCCATCAGGACCGTGGTTCCAACAGAACTGTGGTTCCAACAGGACTCTGGTTCCATCAGGACCGTGGTTCCATCAGGACCGTGGTTCCAACAGGATTCTGGTTCCAACAGGACCGTGGTTCCATCAGGACCGTGGTTCCAACAGGACCGTGGTTCCATCAGGACCGTGGTTCCAACAGAACTGTGGTTCCATCAGGACCGTGGTTCCATCAGGACCGTGGTTCCAACAGGACTCTGGTTCCAACAGGACCGTGGTTCCAACAGGACTCTGGTTCCATCAGGACCGTGGTTCCATCAGGACCGTGGTTCCAACAGGACTCTGGTTCCATCAGGACCGTGGCTCCATCAGGACCGTGGCTCCAACAGGACCGTGGTTCCATCAGGACCGTGGCTCCATCAGGACCGTGGCTCCATCAGGACCGTGGTTCCATCAGGACCGTGACTCCATCAGGACCGTGGTTCCATCAGGACCGCGGCTCCATCAGGACCGTGGCTCCATCAGGACCGTGGTTCCATCAGGACCGTGACTCCATCAGGACCGTGGTTCCATCAGGACCGTGGCTCCATCAGGACCGTGGCTCCATCAGGACCGTGGTGCGGCTCTCAGTGGGAACGCAGTCTGGACTCACCCAGCAGATAACAACATGGATCTTCTGCAGCATGCAGGCTGAGCCACAGCCAGTCGCTCCGTGACTAACAAACTGAATCATGTTAAAGAACGCGAGGCGAACGCTGTTCTGCATCTGTGGCTTTTCACAGATGAAGTCCATCAGACGGACTCAGGTTGATGATGTTTCACCGCACGCTCCGCGGTTCACTGAGAAACAGCGGCGGCGGCGACTCGGTCCAGACTCGAGGAAACGGGCCGAGTGTGAAAAGTCAACCAAACACTGAAGTTCCCTCCTCTGCTTTAAAGTCCCAGTGAAACAGCTTCTGACAGCATCTTGCTTCCTTGATATGATGTATTTCCTGTTGTAACAGGAAGTTGGGGCGGGGCTTAACACAGGGAGTGATCATTCAAAAGTGTAAACCAATGGGAGATCAGTCGGGGAGAGAAAGGCAGTTTGATTGGATCGACTTCTTTGGGACTTTCAGCACAAGATACAGTCACAATAAACATGTTAAAATGTGAAAGTAACAGCAGTGAGTTAAAATGACTAATCTGAGGTACAGAGGTTATTAACATGTACACACACACACACACACACACACACACACACACACACACACATTCCCCCTCTGTCATGACAGCAATACACACCACTCCCTGACTTACATCACACACTGCTGTGTACTCTGACCCTCTTATCAGAGAGAGAGAGAGAGAGAGCGAGAGAGAGAGAGACAGAGAGAGAGAGAGAAAGTGAAAGAGTAACAGAGAGAGAGAGAGAGAGACAGAAGAAGTAGAGAGAGAAAGCAGGAGACTGGGAGAGAGAAAGAGAGTGTGATAAATCGCAGAAAGCTGAAAGCCGTTTGAAGTTTTGAGTTTCGGGAAAATCTCCCGCTAACAGACTTCAGCCAATGAAATCTGTCCTGACTGCTTCAGAGGGCTTGTAGCTCCGCCCACAACAACTCAGCCCAGGAGGATTCAGCCAATGACTGTAAAGAATACTGGACCAAGTGAGTGTGACATCACCTGCTGGTTTCTGATTGGTGGTTTTGAAGCCAGGAGATTGTTTTTATGGGCGCAAGACAGAGAGAGAGAGAGAGAGAGAGGGAGAGAGAGAGAGAGGGGGGAGGGACAGAGAGAGAGAGAGACAGAGAGAGAGAGAGAGAGAGAGAGAGAGACAGAGAGACAGAGCGTCAGAGAGAGAGAGAGAGAGAGGGGGACAGAGAGAGAGAGAGACAGATAGAGAGAGAGAGAGGGGGGGGGACAGAGCGAGAGAGAGGGACAGAGAGAGAGAGAGAGAGAGAGAGAGGGGGACATCGTGATATTAAATTCTGGATATCGCCCAAGCCTAGTTAACAGCAGCATGTGACCACATGGCGTGTTGAGGAGACACTTCCTGTCCTCTGTCTGGAGACAGTGATGTCACTTCCTGAGCTGTGATCACTTCCTGAAGGATCAAGTGCTTTTTAAAAACATATATCCAGTTTCTGAATCACTTCTAATCTGAAGCCTCAGAAACAGAACCAGCAGTTCTCCATGTTCTCTCTGTTTTCTCTCTCTGTTCTCTCTGTTCTCTGTTCTCTCTCTGTTCTCTCTCTCTCTGTTCTCTCTCTCTGTTCTCTCTCTGTTCTCTCTCTGTTCTCTGTTCTCTCTCTCTCTGTTCTCTCTCTGTTCTCTCTCTGTTCTCTGTTCTCTCTCTCTCTGTTCTCTCTCTCTGTTCTCTCTGTTCTCTCTCTGTTCTCTCTCTGTTCTCTGTTCTCTCTCTCTCTGTTCTCTCTCTCTGTTCTCTCTGTTCTCTCTCTGTTCTCTCTCTGTTCTCTCTCTCTGTTCTCTCTCTGTTCTCTCTCTCTGTTCTCTGTTCTCTCTCTGTTCTCTCTCTGTTCTCTCTCTCTGTTCTCTGTTCTCTCTCTGTTCTCTCTCTCTGTTCTCTCTCTGTTCTCTCTCTCTCTCTGTTCTCTCTCTGTTCTCTCTCTCTCTGCTCTCTCTCTGTTCTCTCTCTGTTCTCTCTTTCTGTTCTCTGTTCTCTCTCTCTTCTCTCTCTTGTTCTGCACCCTAGTTGGTTTGTGTTCTGTGTGTTTTGGATCCAGTTCTCATGTTTAGTTTCCACAGCGGTCCTGTTGTCTTCCTGTTGTCTTCCTGTTGTCTTCCTGTTGTCTTCCTGTTGTCTTCCTGTTGTCTGAAGAGGCATCAACTACTTCACATCGTCCTGATTTCTGATTGGTCGGTTGGCTGGAGGATAACAGCAGTCTGTTGTCAGCCTGCTTCACTGAGCTGAGAAAACTGAACACAGTACACTTTAGCTAGTAAATGTAATTTGATTTAAAATTAATAATTAAGTCTGTGTGTATTAGTTATCATCACGTTGTTGTTGTTGTTGTTGTTGTTGTTGTGAGTTCAGTTGATCAGTTCATGTTATTGTTTGTTGTGTTGTTGTTCTGCATTAGGAGCTTTGCTGGTCTAGGTTACTTAGCTAGCTGAGTTAGCTAGCAGGCACACATTTCTGCAACATGATCTCACTCAAAACGTGAAATGAACACGAACTGTAAAACAGCGATTTACGTCCTGTGTATTATTATTATGGGAAAATAACGTTTCTCCACCACGAACTGAATTATGTTCCCCCGCAACGAATTTAAATACGTCCCAAAGGGTTGGTTAACGGTTAAATTTGGGCAAGTAAAACAGTTTGGTTAAGGTCAGGGAATTGGTCGGTTTTGTCGGTTAGATAAGAAAAACGTTTGTTAAAAATTAAAATGTGACTTACGGTTGAAATGTACTTTGTAAACCCCAGGAATAAAACCCCGCTCGCCGGCATCCGAAGGCAAACGTAAACGCCCGACCCCGACCACGACCCAGACCGCGACCCCGACCCCGACCCCGACCTCGACCCTGACCCCGACCTCCACACCTGACTGACCACCATGCTTCAATGTCACACTACTTCCTGTATTTAGTCTGTCTCCTTCACTGAACCGTTTCCTGCTGGGAAAATTTAAATTTAACACTTCATGTTCCACCAAGTCGTGTTCATATGACGTTTTTCTGTGAGATCAGTCTGCATTTCTGAGTGAAGCTGCAGGTGTGAAAGCAGGTCTAGTCTGTTCTGGTCTGTTCTATTCTGTTCTATTCAGTTCTAGTCTTTTCTGTCCTGCTCTACTTCACTCTACTGTCACTCTTTCTCTTGCTCTTTTCTGTTCCTTCTTGCTCTCTCTCTCTCTCTCTCTCTCTCTCTCTCTCTAAATTCAGTTCATTTCATTGAGGCTTTATCGTCATGACCGTAGTAAATTTAGTAAATCATCATTAGTAACTCAGTATGAATATTATCTCAGCAAAATAAAAAAATGTCAACATTAACAACAAGTGAGATGGAAGAAAAGGAAGAGCTGGGAAAGAAAACTAAAAACTCAGACTTCCATCTCTCCGCTCTCCCTCCGAGTCCGGCTCTACTGAACCAGGATCTCCTGACCCGGGACGAGCCCAGGTCTTATAGAACGGCTCCTATAAATTATGAATCAGTTTTTTGGAGGAGAAATGAGTGAAACTTTTTTTTTTGCAACCGCTGCAGTTCCTCAGTTTTCCTCAGAGTCTGCTCTCCATAACTGACTTCACCTCATCAGGATGAAACTCTGGACCAGGAGCAGAAGCTTCACTGTTGTGGAACAAAACTAAAAACTTTTTCAGGAGCTTAAATCATACATCATACAGAAACTCATAACACAACAAACATCTGCACCCATGGGACTTGTAGTCTTTTACATGACGAGCGACTGGGAAGTTTCATCACAGCAGAACCATGTGAGGTCCGAGAGGAACGTCGGTCTGGTTAAAGTCTAATGTGGTTCCTGGAGGTTTTTGGTTTTCAGTCTGTTCACTGACTCCCACCTTAACATATGCTCATCCATATTTAATGCACTTTGTCTAGCAGTTAGTGTGTGTGTGTGTGTGTGTGTGTGTACAGTAGGCTATGTGAGCGTATTTCCCTGTGGGATTGGTTGTGTATATATGAAATTGTGTCAGTGTCTGGTCTGCATGTATTTGTGTGTGTGTGTGTGTGTGTGTGTGTGTGTGTGTGTGTGTGTGTGTGCAGCTCCCTGCTGTCTGGTACCATCTGCTGTAGAGACTCCTCTCTGACTGAAGGCTACAGAGACGGGTGGAGCGAACAGTGATACAAACACCCAGAGAAAGCAGGAATGCAGGGTTCTGCAGGGTTCTGTAAGGTTCTGCAGGGTTCTACAGGGTTCTCTGGTGTTATAAGAAACCATAATGACTTGAAGAACCATGCTGATCTGTGAGAGCCTGTGTTTTTTCCTTCAGTCTCCATCTTCGTCCCTCAGCCTCACTGTGGTGTTTCTTCCCACAGATCACCTGTCAATCACACAGTGTGGGCGGAGCTTGGATTTCCTGTTGATGCAGTTTGAGTTTCTCTTCTCTCTGTTCAGCCAAAGATAATGGAGAAGGAAGATACTGCACATGATATTCCAGTTTATAGAAACTAAAGCAGAGGGAATTCATCTCACACTTCAGTACAAATGTCTGAATCACTATTTGACCTTCAGCACAGGAGACAAACAGGAAGCAGCTAATAAACAAAATGTTTTTTTACTCATTTAAAAACTGTAACCATGACGTTGTTCTGCCTAAAATCAAATATTTTCAGTGACAGAAGTGAACTGTTGCTGGATTCTGTCTGTTCAGTCATGGCGGCTAGCGCTGCTCATGCTAACTGCCCAGTTCTTCTTCTTCTGTTGATTCCAAACAAACCAGAAACGTAGAACGCATCACTTCCTGTGCGGCAGGAAAGAGACTCCGGCTGTTTAGAACAGACAGAGGAGATTTATGAACTGATATAGGATCACTGACATTATTTAGATGAAAATGTTGAGGATTAATACTTTACAGTAAAAATCTGTCCAATCAGATTAAAGACCCAGTGTTCTTTACAATATTAAAATGATTTTTTAATCCTTAATCCTCCTGAGCATTTCATACGTTCTAGTCTAAAAGGTTCTTTACAGCAGCATGAAGGGTTCTACTGTGGTACAAGCAAAGATTTACTGGTCCAGTATAGAACCTTTTTAGTTAAGAGCAGAGGTGGGGACTGGAGTCACATGACTTGGTTCTGCAAGTCATGTGACTCCAGTCACATGACTTGGACTGAATTGTTTGAGACTTGACTTGATGCATGAAGAGAAGACTTGGGACTTGACTTGACTTGGGTTCTGGTGACTTGGGACTTGACTCTGACTTGTACTTTGATGACTTGAAAAGGTTTCTAAAGTCTTGACTTGAGATCTTGTGTTTGTGTAAATGACTTAGATTGAAAGTGATGAGATTTAAATTCTGTTTTCTGAATTTGTATGGAATGATTGAATTTATTGAAGTTGAAACTGATTCTAGAAATCATGAATCATCAAAACTCATGATGCTCTTACCAAGTTTTTATCCTATTAAAACCATATTGCATTGAAAAGTCCTAGATATTTAGTTTTCTTTAAGATATTAAATTGATACTGGACTCTTGATTTGTTCTGACTTGACTTGCTGTTCTACATTTAGACTTGAGACTTGACATTAATGACTTGGACTTGACTTGCTGTTCTACATTTAGACTTGAGACTTGATTTTAATGACTTGGACTTGACTTGGACTTGACTTGGTGATCTACATTTAGACTTGGGACTTGACTTGAGACTTGTGCCTGAAGACCGGAGACTGACTTGGGACTCGAGCGAAGCTGACTTGGTCACACCTCTGGTTCAGAGTGTAGAAGAAACCTGGAGGCCTGTTCT
>NC_136010.1:1391973-1396973 GCF_048128805.1 Centroberyx gerrardi
GCCGGCTAACGGGGAAACTAAGATAACGAGCTGCTTCAGTCATGGAGGCTTTAACATGACGTGACGACACAGCTGACTCCTACGCTCCTGCCACTCAGTACAGGCTAAATCACTAAACAGATGAACTATTGAACTATTGAAGAAATGAACTACTCTATTACTCTTTATATTGATTTAACCTTTACTTAGCAGGAAGTCTCTTGATATACAATGTCTGTTTTACAAGACAAACCTTTATTTGGTCATGCTGTAATAGTCTAAATAAAGTGCTGAAGTACTCTATTAATCATTATAGACATACTGTACATATATATCTGACTAGTGTTTGAATAAAGAAATGTTGTGGAAAAGTTCAGAGCGTTCAGTACAAGGTGTGGATATGTTATCTAAACAGGAACTAGTTGACTTAGGTAAGCAGGGCACACACACACACACACACACGCACACACACACACACACACACACACACACACACACTTGATACTGAGAGCAGAGTGAAGTATTTGAAGTATTTGTCTTGTTTGAGGAGAACCTGAACTGGAAAAACCCCAGCCGGTTTCTCTCTGAGCTTCTCAAAGCTTTTCCTGTCACAGACTCCAAAATAAAAGCCCCTCAGAACCCCCCGTCAGATCAGATTAAGAACCACAGCTTTGTCCCTTACTGATGACATCATCACGTGCTCCCCGCAGGTACGACCCGGCAAGCCGCGGGACGGGGAGATTACGGGCGTGGACTACAACTTCGTCTCCATCGAGGAGTTCTTCTCTCTGGAGGAGTCAGGAGCGCTGCTGGAGAGCGGCAAGTTCAAGGGTACGAAACAAACGCACCTAACTAAAACTGCTCACCCTGGATCAAACGCTACTGAGGAATGACTGTACATTCAAGAGTGTGTGTGTGTGTGTGAGTGTGTGTGTGAGTGTGTGTTCAGTAGATGGCAGTGTACTACACTCTTTCCCTCTGACTCTAATGTTCTAAAGATCAGCTGACTGTCCCTTTAATTACCATTAAAACAGGTCCAGATGATATTAAAGCACATGGATACTGAACAGAAAGTTTATTACTCTGTGGGGTAAATTGGTATTTTTTACAGTGTAGGGTAAAATGTTACTTTTTACAGAGTGAGGTAAACTGTATTTTTTTACAGCGTGGGTAAATGTGAACAGTGATTGAAGTCGACCTGGTTCTGCTTTTTCTTTTTAACGTTCTTTCGGGAGGAAAGAGGATTTTCCGTCTCTAATCTCTCACTCCTGTCTCTCCTGAGCTCGCACGCTCTCTCTCTCCCCCCCGCTCTTCCCCTCTCTCTCACTCTCTCACTCTCTCTCTCTCTCAATTTTCCATCTCTCTCTCTCTTTCACAACAGTAGCAGCTCCACTAATCTGAATGGGATTAATAGGACTGAAATAGAAGCTGCATTCACACACACACACACACACACCTCACAAACACATATTTTCTCTCTCTCACACACACACACACACACACACACACACCTCACAAACACATATTTTCTCTCTCTCACACACACACACACACACACACACCTCACAAACACATATTTTCTCTCTCTCTCTCACATACACACACACACACACACACACACCCTTCTCACTTCACACACACACAACATCACATCAGATCTCTGTATCCACACTAACAGAAGTGACGCTGGCTAAAATACTTTTAAAATGAGAGAAGTGAACAAAGCAGACTGAAGACAGACGAGTAAACTGACAAACCTCAAACCTCTGAATCCATCTGTAGAGTTTTGTTCTTATTTCTGCAGATGACAGTTTGAATTGAAAGTTCCCATGATCCTCTGGGTGAGTCTGAGGCCTCTTCAACATGTATATTCTCCACGCCGCGCTCACTGGGTCGCTGTAGCAGCAAATAGAAATAGGATACAGAGAAGCAAATGGATTATGAGTAAGAATAGAGTAACGGGGTATTAAACATCACAACTGACAATTACAACACTAGAAGCTATTAAATAGAAATATATGAGGGAAAGGTGTGAAAATACATGAATTACATGGAGGGCGTTCAGAATAATCTGATCATCGCCAATATTAAGACCGATAAATAATTACGTCTGGTTTTATGGTGAACGGACTCCAGCCGACTGTAATGGATTCTTCCAGCATGACACAAATCTCCTTATTCACACGGCGCCATGTTTGATCCACATCATCTTCAGGGTGGGAAGCAGAAGGCAGAGCAGATACCAACAAATCAAAGCGACAGCAAATGATTGAAGGTTACATGATGCTGAAGCCGAGATAAAACCAAATAAATATTTCCACTCTACCTGCAGTTTCTCTATGCTAAAGCTAGCAAGCTGCACTAAAAAACATCTGATAAAAGACTGTTAACTGATGGTTAAACCGTATTACTATGGTTTACCACATATCACTGCCAAACTGACTATATATTGTATAATGTCAGTATTATTGGAAATAACAGAACAAACTACTGAACTTGTTTATGCTAAGCTAACACAGCCAGAAAGCTTCAGTGTTTCAGCTCAGAAAGAGACGCAGAACATCTGATTGATTTAGTGTTTAATGTCAGCTTGTTAGCTAGCTAACCATAGCATCTGGTCAGCTAACATCACTGTCTTGTTGTTAACACATCTGATTAGCACACTAGCTAACGTATCTAGCAGCGGCTAGCGTTAGCGTGTTCACATTAACATCAGCGTGTTTGCCGGCTAGTTAGCTAGCTAACAGTTTGTTCAGGTTAACTGAGCTGACTCTTCTCAAGCTACAACTCAGAGTGTTTTGGAGTAGAGACTAGGGCTAAAGACAAGACAGTTTACTGTGTCACAGTAACCTACATTTGGAAACAGATCTAAATGTGCTTGTTCTGTGCTAAGCAAATCAAATGTGATATTGATCTTCGTCCAATCACAGGGAACTACTACGGCACGCCCCGCCCGGTCCACATCGGGCCGGAGAGTCCACCAATCACGTACCAGGAGCACCGGAACCTGCTGAGGAACTTCAGGACGAGGAGCAAGTCGCTGAGCAACCTGGAGAAAGCTGTGGAGGAGGGAGAGAACAGCGAAGAAGACAGCGGCCTGTCCGGTACACACACACACACACACACACACACACACACACACACACACACACACACACACACACAGCATGGGAATCGAACCTGTGACCCCAGCAGTGCCTTGCTCAGTTTTCAGTGTTCGACCCAAATCCTCCTCAGTCTGGGAAAACTTCCACAGCCTGGATCAGCTTAAAGAAGGCCACAGTGTGTGTGTGTGTGTGTGTGTGTGTGTGTGTGTGTGTGTGTGTGTGTGTGTGGTAAATCAGGATTGAGGAGTTGGTGGTTGATTGGGGATTTAGCAGGAAAAGCTATTTTTAGAAACCAGACTCGTTATGAAGCTGTTTACACCTGCATTACTCACTGTGTGTGTGTGTGTGTGCGTGTGTGTGTGTGTGCGTGTGTGTGTGTGTGTGTGTGTGCGCACACAACTGAGCATGTGTCAAAGTGTGTTTACTCATCCTTACTTAATTTTCTTTCTCCTCCAGCTGTGTGTGTGTGTGTGTGTGTGTGTGTGTTAACTAAACTCTCTCTCCCTCAGCGGGTTCGGCCGGAGCCCCGCCCACCGCTCTGCCTCTCAGCCAATCGTGGGAGTCGGCGGCAGGAAGTCGGGAGGGAACGGAGAACGGAGGAGGAGGAGGAGGAAGAGGAGGAGGAAGAGGAGGAGGAAGAGCAGGAGGAAGAGCAGGAGGTCCGCTACCTGAAAACTGGAGCTGGCGTTCAGCGACTCAGGAGAGCCGTACTACATCGAGTGAGTCCGGAGTCTGACTCGTTACACATATTAACATGTTCATTAACATATCTCATGCTTTAGGTTCATTTTGTCATTTTAATTAGACTGTGTAACGATGACTGGCAGTAATGTGTCAGTGATGGAGCAGATAGAGAAAGCAGAGATTTTGACTTCATAATTACATAATTAATCACATTTTAGATACATTTTATTGTCATTTTAATTAGATTGTTCAGGGAGAGCTGCGTCAGATATACAGATAATCACATTTTGGGTAAATGTAATGTATTTTAATTAAACTATAACTAACTATACTAATAAATGTTGAAAGCTGCAGTGTGTTGACAGACTTCACCACTTCACAACATTTTCGATTCATTTCAGTTTAGTTTCAGTTGAACTTTGTAGGGATGTTTGTTCAGATGTTACTGATTCAGACGCTTACTGTATAGAATGAGATTTTAGCTCATAGTGAAGTTTTAAGTTCATTGTAACGTGATTTGAGTCTGAGCCGTGATCCAGAGCTGGACTGTCCAGAGGAGAGACGTTCAGGTGACGGTCTGCGGGAAACTGAGATTTTCTGACAACAATCTACACAAAATAACCCTGAGTGACAAAGTGAAAATGAAAGGCAGAAATGTGTCATGTGATGGAGAGTCGGCAGTCTGACTTCAGGCTTCTGGATCTTCTGGATTTGGGGATTTTCTCACCTTCCAGAGAGCCGAGGCTCGGTCCGGCTGAGCAGAACCTGAAGCGGCTTCTCCTCCAGTCCTGCTCCCTCTGTCCTGAAAGCCTCCAGGCCCAGAAATCCACTTTGATCCATTTTGAAAAAACAAATGAGGAGAACCTGCAGTTCTGAAGCTTCTGAGGAAACTCTGAGACAGTATAAAGATATTTAAGGTCAATTTAGTGATTTTTGTAGTTTTTGTTGTACTAACTTAAATAAAAACCTTAAACCTAAATAACTTCTCAATTCAGTTTAAACTGAATTTAATTGAATTTCACAACAGATAAAAACAGCTACGCTTACACATGATGATGATGATGATGATGATTGTTATGACGATGGTGATGAAGATGTCTTTGTGTCTGTCAGTCATGTCTCCAAGACGACCAGCTGGCTGGATCCTCGAACTCACAACAAAGAGACGCCTCCCTGTACAGAGTGTAAGTCTCTCTCTCCCTCTCTCTCTCTCTCTGCCTCTGTCTCTCT
>NC_136010.1:1404473-1409473 GCF_048128805.1 Centroberyx gerrardi
TCCTTTTCCTCAGTAAGTTCCTCCAGCTCCTCCTGGGTGCTCCCAGGCATGCTGGGAGATGTAGTGTAGGGGTATTCAACTGTATTCAACTGATCTCATTCTTTTGGTCTCTACCCAGAGCTTGTGGCCATAGGTGAGGGTCAGAATGAAGATCGACCGATAAATCGTGAGCTTTGCTTTGTGACTCAGCTCATGGTCCGATACAACAGCTGCATTACTGCAGCTGCTGCACCTAACCAGCGGTCAATCCCAGCTTTGTCTTTTAACCTCATTCGTGAAAAAGACCCCAAGATAACTGAACTCCTCCACTTGGGGCAGCTGCTGCCCCACCTGGATGGGACAGACCACTTTTTATGAGGGGATAACCATAACCTCAGACTTGGAGGTGCTGATCCTCATCCCAACTGTGTCCCACGCCACTACAAATCGTTCCAGTGCACATCGAGCATCCCAGGCCAATGAAGCATAAAGGACAACATTATCCGCAAGTCCTCGGCTGTGCCTTGATATCCTGTCTATGAATATAACAAACATGAGGGGGGGCAAGGCTCATCCGTATCAGAGTCGCTTCTGTAACTCCAGCAGCTGCAGCTTTTTGGCCCGCCGGTACCTCTCTGCTGAGTCAGCAGTCCTCCATACCAACCAGGTCCAGAAGACCTCCATCTTCAGCTGGACAGCCTCCTTCACCCCTGGTGTCCATCAGCAGGTGCTTGGGTTGCTGCCATGACAGGCTCCACCCACCTTCTGGCCACAGCTCCTAGCAGCTGCTTCCATGACAGAGGTTTTGAACAGAGTCCATTCTGACTCCATGTTCCAAACCTCCTCTGGATACAGGAGAAGCTCATTCAGAGGTGAGAGTCGACAGTCTTATACCAGGCGCTCCCACCAAACCTGCTGCATTTGGGCTCAACAGGTCTGTCCAGCAGCCTCCCTGCCATCTGATCCAACTCACCAGCAGACGGCAGCTCAGCTCCTCTCTTCACCTGAGTGTGCAGAACATTTGACCTCAGGTCTGATGAAATAACTGCAAAGTCCTTCATCAACTTTTGGCTCAAGGTGCTCTGGTACCATGTACATGTCTGGACCTCCCTATGTTCAAACAGGGTGTCTGCTATGGACAGTCCATTGCTACCACAGAAGTCCAATAGCGAAACACTGCTTGGGTTCAGATCAGGGAGGCCATTCATCCTAATCACATCCCTCCAGGTGTCTTAGTTGTTACCAATGGGAGTGTTGAAGGAGGCTCTCCAGCGTCCACAAACAACAGAGTTTTCCTCTCCGCAACTAGTATAGTAAGTAGTCGCATTGAGGCAACTGTGCCAGACGGGGACTCATGAGTATCCCACCCCCTCCACCCCCTCCACCCCCTCCACCCCCCACCTGGTGACTCTCACCCTGGGCAACACCTGAGTAGGAGAGAGCCCCCCCCCCCCCCCCCCCCACTTCACGCCCTACCAAGGAGTTTGAGTTTGGTTCCAGAGCCAGCGCTGTACATGGAGCTGAACCCAACTATATCTAGCTGGTTCCTCTCGACCTTCCTCACCAGCTCAGGCTCCTCCCCCTCAGAGAGGTTACATTCCACATCCTGAGAGACAGTTTCTGTTTCTGTGGTCCACGCCCAGGTCTGCTCCTCCCTGAACCAGGCCTGAAACCATGACTGGGCTCTGGTGTTCCTGTTTTGGGCGACGTTCTCTCTGTTGTTCTCAAGACACTCCTGGGGTCCTCTTGAATCACTATTTGCCTGTCCCTCTCCTGAGAACAGTTTGCCTCGGGTGTTCCACAAGGTTCCACAAGTGTTTCCCCAAGAATTGTATTCTTGTCGAGGTTGAAACCCCTCTGAAAAGCATTTCACATATTCATGCATACTTTTGTGAAATCTGATCAAACTCTGACAGAGGGCTTCCCAAATGCTGTCTCAGGTGCAGAGGATCCTACAGGAACACACCAAACAGGGAGAGGTGGTACTACTGGTCTACAGAGGAGGTACACACACACACACACACACACACACACACACACACACACACACAACACAATTGAAGGTGAACAATATACAAGAGAAGTTGCACTGGCACTTAATGCTCATTTTCAGATTTTATATTCACAATAGAACTCAATACAATATAGATGTATAACCACAGTAGAATACACAGATCTGGCCCCAGTAGAAACAGCGTCTCTGCCAGCAGACTGCAGCCTACAGCAGTATGGAAGATTAAAATGAGAATAAAACATTTAACAACACATTTAATAACATGACTGGCAATTAAACACAATATTGCCAAAGTGGTGAACAAAATGTAATTTTTCAAAAACCAGCAAAAACAGTTCCTACATTAAGACCAGACTGAGATGAAAAATGATTTAGTTTGAAAACATTAAAACATTTTCAACTTTTATTTTATTTCCCCCCAGGTCCGGTCTCCTCCCCAGTCGTCACCCCCAACCTCTACAAGCCCCTCCCCTCCCCTCACAGCCCTGCCTCCTCCTCCCACGCCCCCATTTCAGCCGACTTGCCTTCCCCACCCACGGGTGCCTTGTTGGGGGGCGTCCCCCCCCTCAGCCAGGCCGGCTTGGCCCTCAGCAGCCCCCAAGAGGGGTCCCTACCGGCCCCAGGGACCCACCAAGGTAAATACACCACTGTCTACAGCTGTGCCCTTGAGCAAGGCAGGTGACTCCCCACTAATGTTGTGTGAAATTGTGTCACTAATCTGCTACAGCTGTGTCTCCATGATGGAGGAACATGTAGAACTGTGTGTTAGTTAATAAAGTGTAAATCTGTAGAACTGTGTGTTAGTTAATAAAGTGTAAATCTGTAGAACTGTGTGTTAGTTAATAAAGTGTAAATCTGTATCCAGCAGCTAGAAACAGAGAGCAGCTGAGTCAGCTTGTTGTGGTGTGGCTGTAGATCCATTCAGTAACGTTCTCAGTAAAAGTGAATAGTGTGATAAGGTGGATTTGTTTCCAAATGTAGGTTACTGTGACACTGCCGCCAACTTGGCGACCACTGCCTATCAATTTGCAATACTCGCTTGTCTAATCCAGACAGGTCTGATGTGTGGTGGGGAGCGGGGGCGCTGTAGCAAATATATTGATATGCAAATTAACATATGACGCCATCTGGCATATTCTAGTGACTTTTGAGCAGCCAATAGCTACTTTCCTTGGAAACCGTAACCCCCCAGTTAACCAGCAGGCTCAGTTAGCAAAGCAACCAATGTTAACGTTAACATCCGACTACTAGCCACTGCTAATGCTAGCTTCTACTAGATACATTAGCTAGCAACAAGCTTGACATTATCTAAACACAAAATCAGCAGTCTGACTCCTCCTTGTTGTTCTGCTCCTGTTGGTGTGACTCCTTCTTGATGTTGTGTTCCTATCAGCCTGACTCCTCCTTGTTGTTCTGCTCCTATCAGCCTGACTCCTCCTTGTTGTTCTGCTCCTGTTGGTGTGACTCCTTCATGTTGTGTTCCTATCGGTTTGACTCCTCCTTGTTGTTCTGCTCCTATCAGTCTGACCCCTCCTTGCTATTCTGCTCCTATCAGCCTGACTCCTCCTTGTTGTTCTGCTCGGACTCCTCCTTTTTGTTCTGCTTCTATTGGTCTGACTCCGCCTTGTTGTTCTGGTCCTATTGGTCTGACTCCTCCTTGTTGTTCTGCTCCTATCAGTCTGACTCCTATCGGTCTGTCTCCTCCTTGTTGTTCTGGTCCTATTCGTCTGACCCTTCCTTGTTGTTCTGCTCTGACTCCTCCTTGTTGTTCTACTCCTATCGGTCTGACTCCTCCTTGATGTTCTGCTCCTATCAGTCTGACTCCTCCTTGTTGTTCTGCTCCTATCAGTCTGACTCCTATCGGTCTGTCTCCTCCTTGTTGTTCTGGTCCTATTCGTCTGACCCTTCCTTGTTGTTCTGCTCTGACTCCTCCTTGTTATTCTACTCCTATCGGTCTGACTCCTCCTTGTTGTTCTGCTCCTATCAGTCTGACTCCTCCTTGTTGTTGTGCTCCTATCAGTCTGACCCTTCCTTGTTGTTCTGCTCTGACTCCTCCTTGTTGTTCTGCTCCTATCGATCTGACTCCTCCTTGTTGTTCTGCTCCTATCGGTCTGACCCCTCCTTGCTATTCTGCTCCTATCAGCCTGACTCCTCCTTGTTGTTCTGCTCTAACTGCTCCTTGTTGTTCTGCTCCTATCAGCCTGACTGCTCCTTGCTATTCTGCTCCTATCAGCCTGACTCCTCCTTGTTGTTCTGCTCCTATCAGCCTGACTGCTCCTTGTTGTTCTGCTCCTATCAGCCTGACTGCTCCTTGTTGTTCTGCTCCTATCGGTCTGACTCCTCCTTGCTATTCTGTTCCTATTAGTCTGACTCCTTGTTGTTCTGCTGCTATCGGTGTGACTCCTCCTTGATGTTGTGTTCCTATTGGTCTGACTCCTCCTTGCTATTCTGCTCCTATCGGTTTGACTCCTCCTTGCTATTCCGCTCCTATCAGCCTTACTCCTCCTTGTTGTTCTGCTCCTATCAGCCTGACTCCTCCTTGTTGTTCTGCTCCTATCAGTCTGACCCCTCCTTGTTGTTCTGCTCCTATCGGTCTGTCCCCCCCTTGTTGTTCTGCTCCTATCAGTCTGACTTCTCCTTGTTGTTCTGCTCCTATCAGTCTGACTTCTCCTTGTTGTTCTGCTCCTACCAGTCTGACTCCTCCTTGTTGTTCTGCTCTGACTTCTCCTTGTTGTTCTGCTCCTACCAGTCTGACTCCTCCTTGTTCTGCTCTGACTGCTCCTTGTTGTTCTGCTCCTAACAGTCTGACTCCTCCTTGTTGTTCTGCTCCTATCAGCCTGACTCCTCCTTGTTGTTCTGCTCCTATCAGTCTGTCCCCTCTTTGTTGTACTGCTCCTCTCAGTCTGACTCCTCCTTGTTGTTCTGCTCCTCTCAGTCTGACTCCTCCTTGTTGTTCTGCTCTGACTCCTCCTTGTTGTTCTGCTCCTCTCTGTCTGACTTCTCCTTG
>NC_136010.1:1414473-1421973 GCF_048128805.1 Centroberyx gerrardi
CAGTAGTGTTCATTACAGTGTTTCAGTAGTGTTCATTATAGTGTTTCAGTAGTGTTCATTACAGTGTTTCAGTAGTGTTCATTATAGTGTTTCAGTAGTGTTCATTACAGTGTTTCAGTAGTGTTTATTATAGTGTTTCAGTAGTGTTCATTACAGTGTTTCAGTAGTGTTTATTATAGTGTTTCAGTAGTGTTCAGTATGGTGTTTCAGTAGTGTTCAATATAGTGTTTCAGTAGTGTTCAGTACAGTGTTTCAGTAGTGTTCATTATAGTGTTTCAGTAGTGTTCATTACAGTGTTTCAGTAGTGTTCATGATAGTGTTTCAGTAGTGTTCATTACAGTGTTTCAGTAGTGTTCAGTACAGTGTTTCAGTAGTGTTCATTATAGTGTTTCAGTAGTGTTCAGTACAGTGTTTCAGTAGTGTTCATTATAGTGTTTCAGTAGTGTTCAGTGTTCATTATAGTGTTTCAGTAGTGTTCAGTACAGTGTTTCAGTAGTGTTCATTACAGTGTTTCAGTAGTGTTCAGTACAGTGTTTCAGTAGTGTTCAGTGTTTCAGTAGTGTTCAGTACAGTGTTTCAGTAGTGTTCATTATAGTGTTTCAGTAGTGTTCATTATAGTGTTTCAGTAGTGTTCAGTGTTTCAGTAGTGTTCATTAGAGTGTTTCAGTAGTGTTCATTAGAGTGTTTCAGTAGTGTTCAGTACAGTGTTTCAGTAGTGTTCATTACAGTGTTTCAGTAGTGTTCAGTGTTTCAGTAGTGTTCATTCCAGTGTTTCAGTAGTGTTCAGTGTTTCAGTAGTGTTCATTACAGTGTTTCAGTAGTGTTCATTATAGTGTTTCAGTAGTGTTCATTACAGTGTTTCAGTAGTGTTCAGTACAGTGTTTCAGTAGTGTTCATTACAGTGTTTCAGTAGTGTTCATTATAGTGTTTCAGTAGTGTTCAGTACAGTGTTTCAGTAGTGTTCATTATAGTGTTTCAGTAGTGTTCAGTGTTCATTATAGTGTTTCAGTAGTGTTCAGTACAGTGTTTCAGTAGTGTTCATTACAGTGTTTCAGTAGTGTTCAGTACAGTGTTTCAGTAGTGTTCATTACAGTGTTTCAGTAGTGTTCAGTACAGTGTTTCAGTAGTGTTCAGTGTTTCAGTAGTGTTCATTATAGTGTTTCAGTAGTGTTCAGTGTTTCAGTAGTGTTCATTAGTGTTTCAGTAGTGTTCATTAGAGTGTTTCAGTAGTGTTCAGTACAGTGTTTCAGTAGTGTTCATTACAGTGTTTCAGTAGTGTTCAGTGTTTCAGTAGTGTTCAGTGTTTCAGTAGTGTTCATTACAGTGTTTCAGTAGTGTTCAGTGTTTCAGTAGTGTTCATTAGAGTGTTTCAGTAGTGTTCATTACAGTGTTTCAGTAGTGTTCAGTACAGTGTTTCAGTAGTGTTCAGTACAGTGTTTCAGTAGTGTTCATTAGAGTGTTTCAGTAGTGTTCAGTACAGTGTTTCAGTAGTGTTCAGTACAGTGTTTCAGTAGTGTTCAGTACAGTGTTTGAGTAGTGTTCACTACAGTGTTTCAGTAGTGTTCATTACAGTGTTTCAGTAGTGTTCATTACAGTGTTTCAGTAGTGTTCATTACAGTGTTTCAGTAGTGTTCACTACAGTGTTTCAGTAGTGTTCATTATAGTGTTTCAGTAGTGTTCATTACAGTGTTTCAGTGTTTCAGTAGTGTTCATTACAGTGTTTCAGTAGTGTTCACTACAGTGTTTCAGTAGTGTTCATTATAGTGTTTCAGTGTTTCAGTAGTGTTCATTACAGTGTTTCAGTAGTGTTCATTACAGTGTTTCAGTAGTGTTTATTATAGTGTTTCAGTAGTGTTCATTACAGTGTTTCAGTAGTGTTCATTACAGTGTTTCAGTAGTGTTCATTATAGTGTTTCAGTAGTGTTCATTACAGTGTTTCAGTAGTGTTCATTACAGTGTTTCAGTAGTGTTCATTACAGTGTTTCAGTAGTGTTCATTATAGTGTTTCAGTAGTGTTCATTACAGTGTTTCAGTAGTGTTTATTATAGTGTTTCAGTAGTGTTCATTACAGTGTTTCAGTAGTGTTTATTATAGTGTTTCAGTAGTGTTCAGTATGGTGTTTCAGTAGTGTTCAATATAGTGTTTCAGTAGTGTTCAGTACAGTGTTTCAGTAGTGTTCATTATAGTGTTTCAGTAGTGTTCATTACAGTGTTTCAGTAGTGTTCATGATAGTGTTTCAGTAGTGTTCATTACAGTGTTTCAGTAGTGTTCAGTACAGTGTTTCAGTAGTGTTCATTATAGTGTTTCAGTAGTGTTCAGTACAGTGTTTCAGTAGTGTTCATTATAGTGTTTCAGTAGTGTTCAGTGTTCATTATAGTGTTTCAGTAGTGTTCAGTACAGTGTTTCAGTAGTGTTCATTACAGTGTTTCAGTAGTGTTCAGTACAGTGTTTCAGTAGTGTTCAGTGTTTCAGTAGTGTTCAGTACAGTGTTTCAGTAGTGTTCATTATAGTGTTTCAGTAGTGTTCATTATAGTGTTTCAGTAGTGTTCAGTGTTTCAGTAGTGTTCATTAGAGTGTTTCAGTAGTGTTCATTAGAGTGTTTCAGTAGTGTTCAGTACAGTGTTTCAGTAGTGTTCATTACAGTGTTTCAGTAGTGTTCAGTGTTTCAGTAGTGTTCATTCCAGTGTTTCAGTAGTGTTCAGTGTTTCAGTAGTGTTCATTACAGTGTTTCAGTAGTGTTCATTATAGTGTTTCAGTAGTGTTCATTACAGTGTTTCAGTAGTGTTCAGTACAGTGTTTCAGTAGTGTTCATTACAGTGTTTCAGTAGTGTTCATTATAGTGTTTCAGTAGTGTTCAGTACAGTGTTTCAGTAGTGTTCATTATAGTGTTTCAGTAGTGTTCAGTGTTCATTATAGTGTTTCAGTAGTGTTCAGTACAGTGTTTCAGTAGTGTTCATTACAGTGTTTCAGTAGTGTTCAGTACAGTGTTTCAGTAGTGTTCATTACAGTGTTTCAGTAGTGTTCAGTACAGTGTTTCAGTAGTGTTCAGTGTTTCAGTAGTGTTCATTATAGTGTTTCAGTAGTGTTCATTACAGTGTTTCAGTAGTGTTCAGTACAGTGTTTCAGTAGTGTTCAGTGTTTCAGTAGTGTTCATTATAGTGTTTCAGTAGTGTTCATTATAGTGTTTCAGTAGTGTTCATTATAGTGTTTCAGTAGTGTTCAGTGTTTCAGTAGTGTTCATTAGTGTTTCAGTAGTGTTCATTAGAGTGTTTCAGTAGTGTTCAGTACAGTGTTTCAGTAGTGTTCATTACAGTGTTTCAGTAGTGTTCAGTGTTTCAGTAGTGTTCAGTGTTTCAGTAGTGTTCATTACAGTGTTTCAGTAGTGTTCAGTGTTTCAGTAGTGTTCATTAGAGTGTTTCAGTAGTGTTCATTACAGTGTTTCAGTAGTGTTCAGTACAGTGTTTCAGTAGTGTTCAGTACAGTGTTTCAGTAGTGTTCATTAGAGTGTTTCAGTAGTGTTCAGTACAGTGTTTCAGTAGTGTTCAGTACAGTGTTTCAGTAGTGTTCAGTACAGTGTTTGAGTAGTGTTCACTACAGTGTTTCAGTAGTGTTCATTACAGTGTTTCAGTAGTGTTCATTACAGTGTTTCAGTAGTGTTCATTACAGTGTTTCAGTAGTGTTCACTACAGTGTTTCAGTAGTGTTCATTATAGTGTTTCAGTAGTGTTCATTACAGTGTTTCAGTGTTTCAGTAGTGTTCATTACAGTGTTTCAGTAGTGTTCACTACAGTGTTTCAGTAGTGTTCATTATAGTGTTTCAGTGTTTCAGTAGTGTTCATTACAGTGTTTCAGTAGTGTTCATTACAGTGTTTCAGTAGTGTTTATTATAGTGTTTCAGTAGTGTTCATTACAGTGTTTCAGTAGTGTTCATTACAGTGTTTCAGTAGTGTTCATTATAGTGTTTCAGTAGTGTTCATTACAGTGTTTCAGTAGTGTTCATTACAGTGTTTCAGTAGTGTTCATTATAGTGTTTCAGTAGTGTTCAGTACAGTGTTTCAGTAGTGTTCATTACAGTGTTTCAGTAGTGTTCATTACAGTGTTTCAGTAGTGTTTATTATAGTGTTTCAGTAGTGTTCATTACAGTGTTTCAGTAGTGTTCATTACAGTGTTTCAGTAGTGTTCATTATAGTGTTTCAGTAGTGTTCATTATAGTGTTTCAGTAGTGTTCATTACAGTGTTTCAGTAGTGTTCACTACAGTGTTTCAGTAGTGTTCATTATAGTGTTTCAGTGTTTCAGTAGTGTTCATTACAGTGTTTCAGTAGTGTTCATTACAGTGTTTCAGTAGTGTTTATTATAGTGTTTCAGTAGTGTTCATTACAGTGTTTCAGTAGTGTTCATTACAGTGTTTCAGTAGTGTTCATTACAGTGTTTCAGTAGTGTTCATTATAGTGTTTCAGTAGTGTTCAGTACAGTGTTTCAGTAGTGTTCATTACAGTGTTTCAGTAGTGTTCATTACAGTGTTTCAGTAGTGTTTATTATAGTGTTTCAGTAGTGTTCATTACAGTGTTTCAGTAGTGTTCATTACAGTGTTTCAGTAGTGTTCATTATAGTGTTTCAGTAGTGTTCATTATAGTGTTTCAGTAGTGTTCATTAGAGTGTTTCAGTAGTGTTCATTAGAGTGTTTCAGTAGTGTTCAGTACAGTGTTTCAGTAGTGTTCATTACAGTGTTTCAGTAGTGTTCAGTGTTTCAGTAGTGTTCATTCCAGTGTTTCAGTAGTGTTCAGTGTTTCAGTAGTGTTCATTAGAGTGTTTCAGTAGTGTTCAGTACAGTGTTTCAGTAGTGTTCATTATAGTGTTTCAGTAGTGTTCAGTGTTCATTATAGTGTTTCAGTAGTGTTCAGTACAGTGTTTCAGTAGTGTTCATTACAGTGTTTCAGTAGTGTTCAGTACAGTGTTTCAGTAGTGTTCATTACAGTGTTTCAGTAGTGTTCAGTACAGTGTTTCAGTAGTGTTCAGTGTTTCAGTAGTGTTCATTATAGTGTTTCAGTAGTGTTCATTATAGTGTTTCAGTAGTGTTCATTATAGTGTTTCAGTAGTGTTCAGTGTTTCAGTAGTGTTCATTAGAGTGTTTCAGTAGTGTTCATTAGAGTGTTTCAGTAGTGTTCAGTACAGTGTTTCAGTAGTGTTCATTACAGTGTTTCAGTAGTGTTCAGTGTTTCAGTAGTGTTCAGTGTTTCAGTAGTGTTCATTACAGTGTTTCAGTAGTGTTCAGTGTTTCAGTAGTGTTCATTAGAGTGTTTCAGTAGTGTTCATTACAGTGTTTCAGTAGTGTTCAGTACAGTGTTTAAGTAGTGTTCATTAGAGTGTTTCAGTAGTGTTCATTACAGTGTTTCAGTAGTGTTCAGTACAGTGTTTCAGTAGTGTTCATTAGAGTGTTTCAGTAGTGTTCAGTACAGTGTTTCAGTAGTGTTCAGTACAGTGTTTCAGTAGTGTTCAGTACAGTGTTTGAGTAGTGTTCACTACAGTGTTTCAGTAGTGTTCATTACAGTGTTTCAGTAGTGTTCATTACAGTGTTTCAGTGTTTCAGTAGTGTTCATTACAGTGTTTCAGTAGTGTTCACTACAGTGTTTCAGTAGTGTTCATTATAGTGTTTCAGTGTTTCAGTAGTGTTCATTACAGTGTTTCAGTAGTGTTCATTACAGTGTTTCAGTAGTGTTTATTATAGTGTTTCAGTAGTGTTCATTACAGTGTTTCAGTAGTGTTCATTACAGTGTTTCAGTAGTGTTCATTACAGTGTTTCAGTAGTGTTCATTATAGTGTTTCAGTAGTGTTCATTACAGTGTTTCAGTAGTGTTCATTACAGTGTTTCAGTAGTGTTCATTATAGTGTTTCAGTAGTGTTCAGTACAGTGTTTCAGTAGTGTTCATTACAGTGTTTCAGTAGTGTTCATTACAGTGTTTCAGTAGTGTTTATTATAGTGTTTCAGTAGTGTTCATTACAGTGTTTCAGTAGTGTTCATTACAGTGTTTCAGTAGTGTTCATTACAGTGTTTCAGTAGTGTTCATTATAGTGTTTCAGTAGTGTTCATTACAGTGTTTCAGTAGTGTTCACTACAGTGTTTCAGTAGTGTTCATTATAGTGTTTCAGTGTTTCAGTAGTGTTCATTACAGTGTTTCAGTAGTGTTCATTACAGTGTTTCAGTAGTGTTTATTATAGTGTTTCAGTAGTGTTCATTACAGTGTTTCAGTAGTGTTCATTACAGTGTTTCAGTAGTGTTCATTACAGTGTTTCAGTAGTGTTCATTATAGTGTTTCAGTAGTGTTCATTACAGTGTTTCAGTAGTGTTCATTACAGTGTTTCAGTAGTGTTCATTATAGTGTTTCAGTAGTGTTCAGTACAGTGTTTCAGTAGTGTTCATTACAGTGTTTCAGTAGTGTTCATTACAGTGTTTCAGTAGTGTTCATTACAGTGTTTCAGTAGTGTTCATTACAGTGTTTCAGTAGTGTTCATTACAGTGTTTCAGTAGTGTTCAGTACAGTGTTTCAGTAGTGTTCAGTACAGTGTTAAGATTATAAGATGGAGGCTAAACTAAAACCTGCAGTCCATGACAAAGGAAAAACATTACAAATTGCGCACACACACACACACACAGCGAGGGATTCCCCGACTCTGCAGATACACACACAGTCCGGTGTATTAAGCACTGAATGTGCCACATGCAATATTCATCAGACACTCTGGGGACTGTGTGTGTGTGTGTGTGTGTGTGTGTGTGTGTGTGTGTGTGTGTGTGTGTCACCTCAGTGTCACTCACTGTTCTATTTTTGGTTTCCTGCAGGATCCTCCAGTGTTTTTCTGAGAGAGAGAGAGAGAGAGAAAGACAGAGAGAGAGAGAGAGAGTGTTTGCATGCAAAGCTGTGTGTATCTATTTACGTGTGTATATGTGTGTGTATGCATCTGTGTGTGTGCATGTGTGTGTATACAAAGAAAATGACCTGATAATATTGTTAGCATTCCTCATACAAAACAAATAAACTGCTCGACTAGGAGACACACACACACACACACGCACGCACACACACACACACAGGGGTTATGACGTTCTGCCATGATGTGGATTTTGCAGTACCGTGGATACGGTGATAAATGAATTAAAATATAAAATAAGTATTTACACTGCGACAGATCTTCCTGCCCCTGCTGACAGAGTCCACGTGTCGAGTCCTGAAGCATTTGGCAGTAAACTGGCTGATGGTTCGCTGGCTCGTCTAATGCAGAGAGATCTGATGATCACAGGTCGCCCCCCCCCCCCTCTGCTGAGAGCGGTTATTGATATGCAAAGTAGCGTATGATGTCATCTGGCAACTTCGAGAGACTTTTTTTTATATATATGTTATAATATACTGTATATTGAGTATATCGGCGTTAGCTCCGGCTCCAGTTGGATATAATGTGCAGTGTGGTGCAGCCGCTTCTCCACGGCTCCACAGAGAAACTCTC
>NC_136010.1:1429473-1439473 GCF_048128805.1 Centroberyx gerrardi
TGAACTACCCTGGACTACCCTGAACTACCCTGGACTACCCTGGACTACCCTGAACTACCCTGGACTACCCTGAACTACCCTGGACTACCCTGGACTACCCTGGCCTACTCTGGACTACTCTGAACAACCCTGATCTACCTGAACTACCATAAACTGCCTTGAACTGCCCTGGACTACCCTGAACAACCCTGATCTACCCTGATCTATCATGATCTATCCTGATCTACCCTGAACTACCCTGATCTATCCTGATCTACCCTGAACGATCCTGGACTAGCCTGAACTACCCTGGACTACCCTGGACTAGCTTGAACTACCCTGAACTACCCTGATATACCCTGGACTACCCTGGACTACCTTGAACTACCCTGGACTACCCTGAACTGCCCTGGACTACCCTGGACTACCTGAACTACCCTGGACTACCCTGAACTACCCTGTACTACCCTGAACTACCCTGGACTATCCTGAACTACCCTGAACTGCTCTGAACTACCCTGATATACCCTGGGCTACCCTGGAAAACCTTGAACTACCCCAAACTATCCTGAACTACCCTGGACTACCTTGATTTACTCTGGACTACCCTGATCTACCCTGAACTACCCTCAACTACCCTGGATTACCCTGGACTACCCTGATCTACCCTGAACTACCCTGAACTACTCTGGACTACCCTGATCTACCCTGAACTACCCTGGACTACCACAGACTGCCTGATCTCAAATCGTTGCCAAATTGATCTTGAAAAATGTGTAATCTGTCCCCGGTGTTAGCTTCTCAGTGTGTGTGTGTGTGTGAATAGACAGATTTTTTTATTTTGTGTAAAATGTCATTATATTGTTATATTGATGTCTGTGTACCAGACATCAATGTGTGCTGCGTATCACAATGTTATCAGTCAACTCAACCTCTCTCTCTGTCTCTCTCTCTCTCTCTCCCGCTCTCTCTCTCTCTCTCTCTCTCTCTCCCTCTCTCCCCCAGCCTCCTCCCTGCTGTCCCACCGGTTCGTCACGGTGCGTCGCGGCAGCCCGGCGGCGCGCAGCGGTCAGATCCAGCCGGGCGACCAGCTGGAGGCGGTGGAGGGTCGGCCGGTCGTCGCCCTGCAGCACCGAGACCTCGCCCAGATCTTGAGGAGGGCGGGCAACACGCTGCGGCTGAGCGTCCTGCCCCGCCACCGTACGACACACACACACACACACATGCACACGCACACACACATACACACTGAGGCTGTCCTGTCCCACCACCCCATGTAGTACTGTAGTGTGGTAATACTGGTTAGTTTGTAGTGTATTTCCCTCCTGAAGCTGGTATCAGTGTGTAGGATTTAAACTAATTGTTTCAACTCTTTTCTGTTTAAGTGATGGGCTTAATGGAAGAGGAAATATATTAAGTATTTTCTTCTCTCCTTTCGTTTGGTTTCTCCTCCTCTCCTCTTCTCTCCTCTCCTCCTCCAGACTCCTCTAGTCTTTCAGAAGGAGCAGAGTTGGATGCTGACGGCAGGTTGATGAAGGGATCCAGAGGGAGGTCAAAGGTCACTCTCAAACTCACTTGTGTTGTTTATTAAGTAGTAGCAGTAGTTGTAGTAGTAGTGGCAGTAGTAGTACTCGCAATAGTAGTAGTAGTAGTAATAGCAGTAGTAGTAGCAGTGGCAGTAGTAGTAGTCGCTGTAGCAGAAAATAGTAGCAGTAGTAGTAGTAGCAGTAGCAGCAGTAGTAGCAGTAGTAGTAGCAGTAGCAGTAGCAGTAGTAGTAGTAGCAGTAGCAGTAGTAATAGCAGTAGCAGCAGTAGTAGCAGTAGTAGTAGTAGCAGTAGCAGTAGTAATAGCAGTAGTAGTAGTAGTAGCAGTAGCAGCAGTAGTAGCAGTAGTAGTAGCAGTGGCAGTAGTAGTAGTCGCTGTAGCAGAAGTAGTAGCAGTAGTAGCAGCAGTAGCAGTAGTAGTAGCAGTAGCAGTAGCAGTAGTAGTAGTCGCTGTAGCAGAAGTAGTAGCAGTAGTAGTAGTAGCAGTAGCAGCAGTAGTAGCAGTAGTAGTAGTAGCAGTAGTAGTAGTAGCAGTAGCAGTAGTAATAGCAGTAGCAGCAGTAGTAGCAGTAGTAGTAGCAGTAGCAGTAGTAGTAGTAGCAGTAGCAGTAGTAATAGCAGTAGCAGCAGTAGTAGCAGTAGTAGTAGTAGCAGTAGCAGTAGTAATAGCAGTAGCAGCAGTAGTAGCAGTAGCAGTAGCAGCAGTAGTAGCAGTAGTAGTAGCAGTAGCAGTAGTAGTAGCAGTAGCAGTAGTAATAGCAGTAGCAGCAGTAGTAGCAGTAGTAGTAGTAGCAGTAGCAGTAGTAATAGCAGTAGCAGCAGTAGTAGCAGTAGTAGTAGTCGCTGTAGCAGTAGTAGTAGCAGTAGCAGTAGCAGTAGTAGTAGTAGTAGTAGTCGCTGTAGCAGTAGTAGTAGCAGTAGCAGTAGTAGTAGTAGTAGTAGTCGCTGTAGCAGTAGTAGTAGCAGTAGCAGTAGTAGTAGTAGTAGTAGTCGCTGTAGCAGTAGTAGTAGCAGTAGCAGTAGCAGTAGTAGTAGTAGTAGTAGCAGTAGCAGTAGTAGTAGTAGTAGCAGCAGTAGCAGTAGCTATTAGTAGTTATTTTCATTATTTTAGTTTATATTATTAGGATTATTATTATTTACGATTACTTTGTTTTGTTTTATATTTTAAATGTTTTTTTTTAAATGTGATAATGTTGCCATGCTGAGTGTCTCTCTCTCTCTCTCTGTCTCTCTGTGTCTCTCGCCCAGGGGGAGTCCAGGTTCTACAGTGTGGATTTGGAGCGAGGGCCGACCGGTTTCGGGTTCTCCCTGCGGGGGGGCAGTGAGTACAACATGGGGCTGTATGTGCTGGGACTGATGGAGGGGGGGCCGGCCCAGCGCAGCCACAAGATACAGGTGCACACACACACACACACCAAAACACATTTACACGCAGAGGGATTCAAATGTATAAATTCTTCTCTATTGATTTATAATGCTGTACGAATATATTCAGTATTGGTCATTACATTGATTAGTCTCAGTGTGAATGTACAGCAGGGAAAATTCAGTCATGCTGACCTCATATATATATATATATGTATACATTATTATTTTGTTATGCTGTAAATGATTTTAAATTATATTAAGTAATCACGAGCTTGGAACTGTAAGTTTCTATGAGGGTAAAGTTCAGTTCTGAGTTATTGAGCCTCAAAAATGTGATGCCCCAACTGGCAAAACTGTTATGTAGTATTGTGTGATCTTTTTTAATATTTAACCCCAAAATGTTATTTAAAAAAAATAATAATAATAAGAAACACAACACAAACATAAAGTAACATTCAAAAGATTGTGAATATGTAGATAAGCCAATTTTGACAGAACCTTATAATTCAAAGCTCACCTGTTCCCAGGTGTCTGACCAGCTGGTAGAGATAAACAGAGGCAGCACAGCAGGATTGATTCAGTCAGACTGATCATATATATATTATTGTGTTAAATATGAAATTAAATGTTGTTCCCAGGTGTCTGATCAGCTGGTCGAGATAAACGGAGACAGCACATCAGGGATGACCCACAGCCAGGCAGTAGAGCAGATCAGAAGAGGAGGACATCGAATCCATCTGGTCCTCAAGAAGGGAAACGGATACGTTCCTGACTATGGTGAGATTCATTATTGATTGATTGATTAATTAGTTTATTAAAGTGTCATACACACAAGGTGCCTGGCCTACATGGACTTACATGACACTACCAAGTAGTTACGGGTTGTACAGCATCATAAAAAGAAAAAGATTCAGCAAACTCAGATATCACACCAACAAACATCCTGCCTTTCCCCCCATGCTTTACAAATGAAGCGAGCGACGCTTTTTAAAACATAGTTCAGGTTCACTTCAAATCACAGCAGTGTCAGTATTACCAGTGTCACCCTCCAACAACAAGCAACCGCATCACCATGCTGTTGTCCAATGGCTGATCTCAGCTGCATGATTGACAGCTGTAGCAACAATAGTGTTGCAGTGAGAGGCGGGACATATAGCAGTGCTAGTACATGATTGGCTGCTGATGAGTGATGTCACCCAAAAGTTTAACTGCAGCTAAATTAACCCTTCATCAACCGAGGAGACGAGGCGATGTTTCTCTGTCCGTAAAAGATCAGACTGATTTCTCTCCATTGATCCGCTCTGTTTTTATCAACACCTCTTCTCCTTCTCTCTATCATTTAACTTCCAGTTTCTCAAAAGCTTCTTGACATCGCCATCTTTTCCCATTTATTCACAATGGGACAAAGATGAACTTTGAGCTTAAGATGCCAAATTTTTCTTTTCCTCGCTTCTACTTGGAGTTTTATTTCTCGGCTAATTAACCTGAAATCATCAAATCACGGCTTTGGGATTCTCTTGATTTCTCTGTCTCTTGCTCTTTGACTTGACTTTGTGTTTCTGCCTTTCCTTTCCTCCTCTTCCTCTGCTGCTCTTCCTCGTCCTCCTCCTCTTCCTCTGCTGTTCTTCCTCCTCCTCCTCCTCCTCAGTGGAGTTGTCCAGCCTGTCTCTCTGTATGACCAACTCCAAGCAGGGAGAACCCTGTTTCTACGTGATCGGACGGACAGAAAATACGCGGTTGGTAACGCTCCCTGTTAGTTCTCTAACAGTTTTTCTTCAGTTCTTTCCTTTTCTTTTCTTTATTCTCACTCTCATCCCTTCATCTTTACATTTTCATCAACAGCTCTCAGTTGTCTGTAGTTGTCATGTGGTAATAACATGGTAATAACAACAAATAACAGTAGTTACATGGTAATCATGTGGCATTCACATGGTACTAATGTGGTAGTAACATGGTAATAACGTTGATAACGTTAATAATAATGTTGGTGTCATACATTGTCATAATGATCAATGAATCTGGGCAAGTAAAGACCGTTCTGGGGTCAGTTCCCTTTCAGTTTCAGAAGTGGAATTTATTCACAACGCAAAAGCAATAAAAATATTTTCATATGTAATCTGTAATGGAAAATAGTAGTGAAAATAGTTTTGGTGCAGGTTTGTGTTGAACGGGTGAAACCAGATTCAGACCCGATGTGGATCACAGAGTCACAGATCAGAGTTTCGGCTGAGTCCCTCAGCAGCAGCGTGAGCCTCGCTCCGTCCTTGGAGGCGTTCTCCTGGCTGAACACAGAGTTTCATTATCAGAGCAGCAGATTAGAGCCTGTTGAAAACCAGATTAGACTGAAGTGAACAGCTCAGCATTGTTCTGCATGGAGCCGCTCGCTCGCTCCAGCTGTCCAGGCTTTATTTTTACATTTCACATCCAGAGACTCAGACTGCTGAGCGGCTGGAGGGTCGGTGCCTTGCTCAAGACACTTTGTTACAGGGATCGAACCTGTGACCTTTCTGTTACAGGACGGTCTCTCTAACCGCTAAACACCCTGCCAGCCTTTTACAGTAGATAATAAGCTAAAATAAGAAGAATCTTTAAAGGAGAACACCAGTGTCGTTTAGAGTTAAAGCCCATTTACTACTTCTTTATTTCCACAAAACATTTTTAGATTTTTATCTGAAGCTTTCAGTGTTGAAGAGCTTCAGACAAACTTCACTCTGCTGCCTGGTTCTGAACCTCAGCTTCATCCCATCCGGACTCACTGAGCTCCTTCACATCCACACTGTCTGTCAGTCATGAAAACTCCTTTATCTGATTCTCTTAATGTGAGTAAGCTGATAATCAGAGTGAACACAGACAGATTTCTGCTCAGTGTTTCCATGTATTGGAGATGTAAATGACTCAGATGGTTAGTTTGTTTTTTTCAAACTGCGCAGGTCAAAGGTCAGCAGATGCAGTAACCGGGAGGTTGGATTGACAAAGGAACATGGTGCAGTGTATAAAGACGATTATTTATCTATCTATTTATCTATCTGTGTAAACTGGAAATTGCGTTATTTCCAACGTCGTAATTTATATATTGTCTTAGCGTTGGGTAAAGGCTAAACTTCTGTGGAATCTCTAGTACTCTTTAACATTGAATAAAAGTAACAGTATTTTTCTATAAGATACTCAAAGTGAAAGAATACCCGACTTAAAGTGTCAATCATGGACTTTGTGAATTATGAAAGAAAGAAACACAAAGTACCTGCAGTGTTTGTAAGTGTGGATTACAGTTATTATTTGTGTCTCCTCCAGGCCCTGAAGAGGGAGCCCTCTCCCCCTCCTCCTCTCCGCACACAGAGGAGCAGGGTGTGGATCCAGTAACCATGACAACCGCCTCCCTCAACAGGCAGCAGGGAGGAGGAGAAGGAGGAGGAGGAGAGAGGAGGAGAGGGGGAGGGAGGCAGAGGAGCGCAGGTGGGAGCAGCGCAGGAGGAGAAACCAAACGAGGAGGAGGAAGAGGAGGGAGAGGGACTCCTGACCTGGACCTGGACCTGGTGGAGGAGGAGGCGCAGGAGGAGGAGAGGAGGAGGGAGGGGGGGGAGGAGGAGGGGGAGGGGAGGAGGAGAGGAGGAGGCCAGGCCTGGAGGAGTCAGACCGCCAGACAGAAGGAGAAGCGGGAAGAGCAGAGAGAGCAGGGGAGGAAGAGCAGGAGCTTACCCAGGAACGCTGCTCAGAACTGGGATAGAGAGCCGCAGGAGGAGGGGGGGAGGGAGGGAGGGAGGGAGGAAGAGGAGGAAGCAGGAGGAAGGAGGGAGGAAGAGGAGGAGGAGGAGACAGGAGGAAGGAGGGAGGAAGAGGAGGAGTCAGGAGGAAGGAGGGAGAGGAAGAAGAGAGGGAGGGAGAGAGGGACAGACAGAGAGGAGGGAAGGAGGGAGGAGATAGATGAGGAATTAGGAAGCGACACCCGCCATGCAAAGCATTCTGGGACCTCTGCCTCAGCATCCAATCAGAAAGCGGCATTCTCTTTCCTCATGCCGCTGGACGACGCCGACAACCACCATCCGTCCGACAGCGAATCGTTGGCCAGCTTTTCAGAGATCAGCCTATCAGCGGCCAGCATTGCGACCGGGGAGGCGGGCTCAGAGTGGAGGGAGGATTCTGATTGGAGGAGAGCTGAATCATCATGGCGTTACGGGAACACCCCCGGCCCCTGGCTGGAACCCAGCCCACAGAGACTGACGCAGGTTCTGATTGGTAGTCGGCTCAGGGGGAGGGACTTAGCGGGAGGGCTCTCTCTCTGATTGGCTAGAAGCAAGAATTCTCTCTTTTTCATTGGCTGACTTTTTATTTTTTGATTGGCTAGCTATAAGGGCTCTGCCATGTTTGATTGGCCTGCTAAGGAGAGGAAGACCCGCCTCTTTCTATGTCTTATTGGATGATGGGGACATCTCTGTTTTTGATTGGAGGATGAGAAGTAAGCAGCGTGAGGACCTTCTTCTGATTGGCTGGCACAGAGGGCGGGATTAGAGGCCTTTGTCTTTCATTGGCCGACTCCGTCCCTTTGGTCCGCCCTCCAAGCCAGGAGAACCAATGACGCAACAGCCCTGCTGCACACAGAACTGCCCACTTTAACACTGTCCAATCCCCTCGCTCTGATTTTACCCATCATGCCTCATTCCTGTCTGTCCTGGTGTGATGTGATGATTCACAGACAGACAGACAGGTGAAACATCACATCAAGTCTGGTTTTCTGTTTGTGGCTTCATCATCATCTTCATCATCTTCATCTTCATCATTCTAACTTTTTAAAAAACAGATTATGCAACGAAACAAAAACTACATCAAACCCCTCAGTCAGATCTGAGCCTGAGCAGATCAGCAGCGCCGCCTTGTGGGAAGAGCGATAACGGTCCTATCTCTTTATATATGTAACCTTAGCATGGAAATATTATTTGGATGATTTTATTTTTATTTTTGTAAGCAGAGTATGTATAGGGTAAATGAAATTATGAGAGATGAAATAATGATGATATGTGATTTGCTTGCCTGGAAAGCAATGAGAAGTTTCCCCGTCGTTTTGGAGCTTCCTCTGATGTTAGCAGAGCGAAGAGCAGCGTGGAGCCAACATGGCCGAGCGGACCGGGGCCAACGTGGCTGAGCGGACCGGAGCCAACATGGCCGCCGGGCCGAACCGGTCTCCTGCAGCTCTGGATCATACCAAGTGCCTCATTTCCAGCCTTCCTCCTCCACACCGAGGCTGCAGTCAGACACAAACCACTTCTGTCACTCAGCTGCAGCTGATGCGGAGCGGCTCAGTGAGTGGGCGGAGCTTCAGCGGCTCAGTGAGTGGGCGGAGCTTCAGCGGCTCAGTGAGTGGGCGGAGCTTCAGTGTCTCTCTGGTCAGACTGCAGCTCTCTGTGCTCAGATGAGATATTTTTGCTCAGATACAAAATTTTTTGTCTCATTCATTTTGAAAGTGAAATTATGAATTATTATGAATTGCGTCAGACAGCATGAAACACTGAGGCATTCTACAAGAAAAGCAAAAACCCCAAAACATCAGAAGTGCAACACTGAGCTGCAGTGTGAACGGACACACGGGCCGCTGGGGATCGAACCTGCGACCCTGCAGTGACGGGACGGTCCCAGCGGAGCAGACGAGCCGCTGCCCACTGACACCGCATCGCCTGCTACATAATGTCCTAAAAACAAGAGTGAATGTTGAGAGAAAGCAGATGAAGGCGGTCGGTCTGCTGGGATCAACATCATGTCAGTTAATTCAAAAAAAATCTTCAAACCAGTTGATTTAAAAACAAGTGGAGTGATCTTGGCTTCGCTGTTAGTTTAAGAAAAATGTAATTAAATGACTCATTAATTCATTTGAATAAGGAAGAGTGAAACTGAGGGAAGCAAAGAGTTGACTTATGTGTCTGAACGCAGCCTCACACACACACACACACACACACACACACACACAAACCATACGAGCTAGCAATGCTTGAAAGATGTCCCACCTGAGACACCATAGTTTTACTGTAGCCTACGTCTCTGGTGTAAATTCACACACACACACACACACACACACACACACACAGTGCAGGCCACATCCATCCATTACATCATACTGTGATGCTGTCAACCCCATTTTCCCCTCTGTCTGTCTGTCTGTCTGTCTGTCTGTGTGCATACATACAGCTTCAGTTACACTACACACACACACACACACACACAGCCCCACATGGCCCTTTAGCCCCGCCCCTCAGCCTGCTCTCTCCAAGTCTCTAAGGGCATTTTGATATTCGTCTTCTATGCATTTTCTAAGACTCAGCTGAGTCTCTGTGCCGCGGATCGCTTCTGATCAGAGAGCCGAACTCTGTCTGACGGGTCGAGTCATTCAGGTCCAAACCACCATACAGGATTTAACAAACAATACAGGATTTAACAGTTTTATCTTTAATCTGCTCCCAGCCAGCTGAGGCTCCATCATGGAGGAACGCTGTAGAACTGTCTTAGTTAATAAAGTGTAAATCTACCCAGCAGCTAGGAACAGAGAGGAAAAGTGAATAGTGTGATAAGGTGGATTTGGTTACTGTGACACAGTAAACTGTCTTGTCTTTAGCCCTAGTCTCTACTCCAAAACACTCTGAGTTGTAGCTTGAGAAGAGTCAGCTCAGTTAACCTGAACAAACTGTTAGCTAGCTAACTAGCCGGCAGGCTCATTAGCAAAGCAACCGATGTTAACTCTATAAGAAATAAAAGAGACTAGCTAAGCTGGTTATCTGGTGAACAGCTCAGTAGATATTTTGGACACTTTCATGCTGGTCTTAGCTGCTCTACCAGTATCAGACCATCAATCAGCTTTAGCTAGTCTAGGCTAGCTAGTCTAGTTTTTCTTCAACAGGGAATGTTAAAGCAATATTCCTCTTAGTTTTAACATGGGGGTTATTTCGGTTCTGGACCGCCATGAAAACCAGAATATAATCTACTGACCAGGATCAGATGCAGCTGGACCAGTTTGTAGCGTCTGTAGTGTTTGAATGAGCCACGAAAATAGACTGAAAACTGACACTGAACACGTTGGTGAACAGATTCAACGACAGATCCTGCTTTAAAGGAATAGTTCACCCAA
>NC_136010.1:1446973-1451052 GCF_048128805.1 Centroberyx gerrardi
CAGGCCAAACCAGGCTAAACCTGGGTTCTCCAGACTCCAAACCTTTACTGGTTTCTCAAAACCAGCAGGGCGGCGCTGTCCGGCAGAAAATTAAGAACATTTTTAAAAGAACTAAGATTTAATAGACAGAAAAAGAGGTGAATGTAAATCTGGACTCATCTTGTCTTACAGCTGGTAGACTGTTAATCATCACACCTGTCATCATATATGCAAATGAGCCAGATGACATCACATCCTCCAAAACCTGGGGTGCGTCCAACAGCTCAACACGCAGCAACCAGGACGTCTAACAGGGAACGACAGTGTGATGAACGTTATCGACTGAGACGGAGACTCTGTGTGTGTGTGTGTGTGTGTGTACGTTCCAGAACTACACACACACACACACACACACACACACACACACACACACACACACACACACACAACTGTACTGGACAGAATGGGTATTCCCATCCAAATCAGCAGAACTGAGCGGACGTTTGGCCACTTGTCAACAACAGTAAGTGATGAGTAATACATTTAAACTAATTGTAATATACAATTATAAAATTAACATAAGTTAGCATTAAAAAGACAGGGTCTTAAAACTCTTAAAAAAACACTTTATATTCATATGAAAGGCTTGGATTGTTTACAAAGTACAACTTGTGCGTTTTTACATTCACAGAAAATCTTTTTCATAAAAACATTGACAGGAAGCAGGAAGCAGACTGAGCGAGACGCAGAGGAACAGAATGAAGAAGAAGAAACACAAAACATTTATCTTCCTCAACATACAAATGAACAGAATTTTACAGTAAACAGGTTTGTTCTGTGTGTCTTAAAACCAGCTGGCTGTCAGGATGAGATGCTGGCAGATTATTAAAATGATTTGTAATCTCAATATAAAACAACTAAAATCAATACTATACATTTTAGTATAGTAATACAACGTATTGTATTATAGTCCAGCGGTACTATAATACAAAGTGTCTGCTAACCTGCTGAGGAGCTGAACAAGATCTGCAGCGTTTGGAAAATTAAACATTAAAGATTTAAAGGTCCATATTCTACTGTCCAGAGTTTATTTTGTGTCTTTCTGTCCATTCAAAGCTGTGTGTGTGGTGTCATGAACCAAAAACACTCTCAATCCATTTCTCCACGTTCATTTTCCAGCATCTCTCTGAGCCTTACCAAGAACAGGCCGTTTCTGTCTCCGTGTCTTTAAGGCTCATTAATATTAACGACCCTCCGTTCCGATCGGCTAACCGTTTCGAGAGCGAAACGTGAGACGCCGCGGCCCGGCGGCTACAGGTAGGGAAAACTCTCCGGTAATAAACGACGACGACCGCTCGACCGCTTTGAAAAAAACACTTTGTTAGTCTGTTATTTCTTACAGAAATGATAATGAGCGAACCTTTGTGACGCCACAAAGTTACGGAAGTCCAAACGGCTCGTTTAGAGGCTCGCTTTTCTAATATGGATTGTGTGGATTTAGTTTTGATACTTTCACCATGTTTAGATACACATCCAACTCCTTTATCATCACAGAGGAGAGGGAGTCCTGCTTTACATGATGTGGGACGTTTAAAGGAAAACTTAAACTTAAAGGAAAACAACAAACTACAGACTGGAGGCAGAAATGTTCACAACAGCTGTTTAGTTAAAGTGTTTAGAGGAGAGTTTTCCTTCAGGTCCTCAGACGACTAAATGAGAAACTTTTACAGACTGAATCCTCTGGATTTAGAGAAACAGAACCGATAAACTTCAGTTTGAGACTTTTTTCTAAAACTGATCTGACATTTTGGAAATGGACTCTTCAGCTCAACAGAAGCTGAGAGTCGTCACACACACAGGTGATGTGAACAGTGATGTCAGAGCTCAGGATGAAGTCATGTAAACAGACGGCACAGTGCAGCAGATCAGTCTGTCAGACACAGTGAGGTAGTGAAGTTCTGGTTCGGGGCCCAAATCCGGTTCACCCGAGGATCAACGGGGTCCGAAACTGATTCTGGTTTAGTTCAGCTTCACCTCTTCAGGGTTTTTAGAGTCGACTTTTCTACAGCAGCAACATCAAGTTAAAGCTGCGTGAGGCAACTTCACACTTTGGCGACACCAAGCGGCAGCGGGAGGCAACTGTGTGAACGCTGAGGACTTCATTACCCAGAAGTCCTGTGTGCTGAGGTCAGGAAACAAAAATGTCTTCTTCTGGATCTCCCTCTTCAGTCTGGATCGGTCTCTTCCTGGATTTCCCTCCAACCGACAGGAGAATCTGCAGCGGCTCAGCGGGACGAGACGCTCCGCTCCGCTGCCGCATCACTTCCTGTTTACACTGAGGAGACGCCGCAGGTTTACAGCAGTGGTTCTCAACGTGGGGTCCGGGGACCACCAGGTGTCCTGGAGGAGGTTCCAGGTGGGTCCCAGCAAACTGATAAAGCGTTAAACATCATGATTACTTCATTTACAAGAAGTGAACAGAGTTAGAGAATGTAGAAGAAAGATGTTCTGATCAGTTTCTCTGTTATCTCTCTACCTGCAACACAGACAGTCAGGGAGTTCTGGACAAAATCAAATCTGACAAATAAAAATATTCTCAGATTTGGGTCTGAGAGACAAAATCTCATTCAGATATGGGGTTCTACTGTGGCTCTAATGTGGACTGAATTAGAGTCCTTGATATGAAAAAGGTTGAGAGTCACTGCAGTACAGGAACATCTGGACTAGAGCAGCTTAAATGTCTTTACCTCCTCAGGTCAGAGGTCAGAGGTCAGAGGGAGACACTGAAGGGAAGTGCTCTCTCTCTCTCTCTCTCTCTCTTCTCTCTCTCTCTCTCTCCTCTCGTTCTCTCTCCTCTGTGCAGGCGGGGCAGGTGAGGGAGGAGGGGCGATCAGGAGCTGGCAGGAGGCGGAGCGTCCCGCCAGCGGACAGAGCCGAGGATCGAACCAACGAACCCTGACACACAACCAGAGTCTCCAACTCCAACAACAGAGACACCAGCTGGGGGGGGGGGGGAGAGAGAGAGAGAGAGAGAGAGAGAGAGACAGAGAGAGAGAGAGAGAGAGAGAGAGAGAGAGAGAGAGGAAGAAACACGGACCAAAACACTGCATATTAGCATTGTTAGCATTCTTCATTCAAATGAATAGTCGGTACTAGCTGCAAGCTAGCAAGTTAGCTTACTATTAAATGTCTAGCAGAAATGCGTGTGTGTGTGAGCCTCTGTGTGTGTGTGTGTGTGTGTGTGTGTGGTACAGTGTGTGTGTGTGTGTGTACCTGGTGGGGGTGTGTGAGCCTCTGTGGGTGTGTGTGGTACAGTGTGTGTGTGTGTGTGTGTGTGTGTGTGTGTGTGTGCGTACCTGGTGGGGTGTGTGAGCCTCTGTGGGTGTGTGTGGTACAGTGTGTGTGTGTGTGTGTGTGTGTGTGTGTGTGTGTGTGTGTGTGTGTGTGTACCTGGTGGGGGTGTGTGAGCCTCTGTGGGTGTGTGTGGTACAGTGTGTGTGTGTGTGTGTGTGTGTGTGTGTGTGTACCTGGTGGGGGTGTGTGAGCCTCTGTGGGTGTGTGTGGTACAGGGTGTGTGTGTGTGTGTGTGTGTACCTGGTGGGTGTGTGTGAGCCTCTGTGGGTGTGTGTGGTACAGGGTGTGTGTGTGTGTGTGTGTGTGTGTGTGTGTGTGTACCTGGTGGGTGTGTGTGAGCCTCTGTGGGTGTGTGTGGTACAGGGTGTGTGTGTGTGTGTGGTGTGTGTGTGTGTGTGTACCTGGTGGGTGTGTGTGAGCCTCTGTGGGTGTGTGTGGTACAGTGTGTGTGTGTGTGTGTGTGTGTGTGTGTGTGTGTACCTGGTGGGTGTGTGTGAGCCTCTGTGGGTGTGTGTGGTACAGGGTGTGTGTGTGCAGCAGCGCTCTCTCATAGACGGTGATGTAGAAGCAGAAACCCGGCCGGATGTGAACGATGGTGTGGAGCATGGAGGAGAGCTGAGGAGAGGAGAGGAGGAGAGAGGAGAGGAGAGGAGAGAGAGGAGGAGAGGAGAGGAGAGGAGGAGGAGAGGAGAGGAGAGGAGAGGAGGAGGAGAGGAGAGGAGAGGAGGAGATACTCAGTACGCTAT